>NC_090174.1:34068023-34130523 GCF_024679245.1 Pseudorasbora parva
TTCTGTATATTTACTTCATGTTGTCCGAGTTTGGAGGAGATTGAATGAATCGCTTTTGAGGAGAGGGTAAAAACTCAGAGCTCGTTTTCGACTTCTTGTTATCTTCCAACCAAATTATCTGACTTCCTGTTGGTCAGAGCTAATGACTGTAAATGAGAAAGTTGTCCGGCTCGAAAAGTACAATATATATCCCGAGTTTGGTGAATGTAGATAAAACTAACCCCCCACTTTGGACAAAAGTGACACTTCCTGCTGCCAGTTGGTGGCGCTATAACTTTGACTCACAAAAGTCATATCCATGTGATCGGCCACTTACAACGAACACACAGCTGAAGTTTCATCAAAATGAATTAATGTATGCAAAAGTTATAACACACTTCCTGTTTCCCTTTTCTCGCCATAAATTCGTCTCTTCGCCACGGCCTAACCGTTTGAGATATCAAAAAGTTGCTCGCAATTTAGCATCCTCAGTGTCTTGACTTCATGCTGACCGAGTTTGGTGCTGATCGGGTCAATCGTCTAGGAGGAGTATCGCAAATTCCAGAGCGTGCGTTTTCCGAACAACCCATAATAGCTCACTTCCTGTTGGGCTGACACATAACTTAGAGCACGAAAGTTGTTTGGCCCCATGAGCTCTATATGTGTACCGAGTTTCATATATGTACGTGAAAGTGTGTTTGATTTATAGACCACATTTTCAGACCCCACTTTAGGGGGCGCTGTCGAGCCTCCCCTGCCACGCCCGGGTCCCAGCCTTAGCCCGGCCCTGATGGCCGCGCATTCTGATGCGTGTGCAAAGTTTCAAGAGTTTTCGAGCATGGGAAGGGCCCCAAAAATGCCCAAATAGTCGCGTAAAAAAATAATAAATAATAATAACAAAAAATAATCCTTAGAAGAACAATAGGGCTCTGCGCCCTTTCAGGGCTTGGGCCCTAAATATCATTTTATTAATCTACTAAATTACTAATCTGCTACTTTGATTTAAGAATTATTATATATTTAGACTAGAAACGAGACAAAAATACTAAATAAGAGCATTTTTTGAAATGACACATGACACCTTCACTACAAGGTAAAACTAGAATGGCTTTATGGTATTTAGTCAATAAACACATTTAATATAAATACAAATGTACAAAATGGCAAGTTTATGACAAAAATAGTCTGTAATTTGGCCTTTATTTCTCATTTAATAGATCTACATTAATTAAAATGAGATATTAACATACATTTCTGAAAACACCACTGTTAGTTACAGTTACCACAGTACATTTATGATAAATGTTGGTGAATTGTTGGTTAAAACTGGTTTGACTCAGTGTTTCTCCTGATTTGCACGTTAGTGTTGTTCATTAAGTCAGCGCAATTTCAACTGGCTTTAAACCAAATTAAATCACAGAGTGATTTGCAGTTTGTACCACAACAAACTTATCTGGTAATCACCAGACCAAGCTCAATCTTTTAAGATTGAACATTGGTCTGGGGAGTCAGCTCTGTATTTTCCACTGCACAAAAGCCGTGATCAACGAGCATAATTCAAATGACTATGTACACAATTGGATTGTCCTTCAACCAATCAAACCACAAGAGATGTGATAAACAAGCAGCGATCCAACCCGCCAATAGTGCACCATGTGGATAAAGCCAGTCTGTGACTGGTTCCCGCAAATGTGTAACAGAAGCAGGATACATTTAAAGGGGTACTTCAGTGGTGGGTAGATGAATCTGTATTTAAACTGGGTCATAATGTAGTAGAAATGTGAAATTATTTTTGAATTAATTCTGAATTATAAAATTCTAAATTAATATTATTTTAATTAAATTATTTTGAATTATTTCTTTCTAGACTGAGAAAAGACAGAAAATGCATTTTTGTCATATAGGGATGAAAGACTACAATTCCCAGAATGCTTTGCTGCCCTGTGAGGCCACTCCCAAAGCCACCGCTACTGAATCACTTTTACTTTCCCACCACCGCATTCATCTTCATAAAATCAGTTCAGTTAGAGAACAGACACTACAATTAAAAACTGAACGTGTCTGTTCAATATATTGTGATTTAGCCGCTGAGGAAGTGTCAGCACACACGCAGCAAGAGTCAGATTACACGCATCGTGATGAGCTGAATGAGTTCTCGTAATGAGAGCTGAGGTAAACGCGTCCACGCTCGCGGCAGTAGTTCTCAGCGCGTGTTCAGTCTGGCGCATTTTCAGCCACACCATTTCCATTAAAGCCTGAGGCTGCAGCTGCGAGCTGAGCTGTGAGTGCGACCCCATCCACCATGTGCGAGTTGAAAGCATGCGGAAATGGCTCCCTCTGCTGGCTGTAGTCTTTAGCGTCTGGCCAAACATTTTACCGATGACCCAAATTGACAATATTTGCGCCACCGGAGTAATTTTTCCAGAAAAAAAATCCAGGGTTTCTACTGATATAAAGCCAATTGTTCAGATATTCAGCTAATCGCTGAAGTAACCCTTTAATGTACAGGTTTCCAGCCTGAGCTGTAAGCCGAAATTAAATCACAGACAGATCAGGCTGGGTTTACCCAGTCTAACCTCAAACACTTTTCACTTGCTGTTTAGTGGTCATGTGATTGAGACACTCAGCAAGTACGTTAAAGTTAAACACATTTGTTCAAACTCAGAGCTCTTCACAAGTAGCGCTGATTCGTTCTGCTTTTGGTGCGTTAATGTTTCCCTTGCATAAAATCTAGTATTGCCACCATGTGTCGACAATGTGAAACTGCACGATTTGTAAATTATGCGTGGCGGGCCACATAATATATTTAAATAGACAAGCTGCGGGTGGTTTGAAATACATCCCTGGGGCAGGCCAGACTTTGGACACCTCTGCATTAAAGATAGGCCTATATACTAACTAACATTAAAGCTTTTTTCTTTCTTTTTTTTGTGGTTTGTGTTACAATCAGACTAATGTCTGTAACATCAGTCACTTTAACATTGGTTTAATTACATCTAATTCAATTAACATACACATTTGAAATGGATAATGATTGCTAATATATAAATGATGTTTGAGGGAAATTTTCTGAATAAATGATCAATGCTCTACCCTGTTCTTCAGTTAATATACTATAAGGATGTGCCTTACACAGATCAATGAGATTATGAAAATCTCATTAAATATAATGCTCTATTGCTACTTTGAGTCGATACTTAAATATAAGTTAGTTACATTTCATTTTGTAATCGTTATCTGTTTAGTTAGCTGGTCTGGTCAGGGTTTTCAGGTTAGGGGTCAGGGCCAGGGATTACAAGCTAATCTCCTGAAGAAAAAAAAAGAAGAAAAAAAATCCTCACAGACCTGTTTTACAAATACTCTGTCTTGATGTCTTTGACAGTTGACGGTTATTGATGTTTAGATTGTTAGCGGTGAGATTGCTGCTGCAGTGGCATTCTCATTGTTGTTTGAGGTCAAATTCTCTGAAGCAAGTTTTGTGTTTTCTCAGCTACCTGTGCTTGTAATTTCAATTAACCCAATTTGTACTCTTTATCATGCATTGCTTTGGTTAAAAAATGGTATTAGTTAAAGTCACCATGACATTAAAATGGACAATTATGTGTGTATGGTATATTGCAGTATTGATTATAAATGATTTATATCCATTCACACTCACATGAGATCAATAGCAAATCACAACCATCCAATCAATTCCCACTTCTTGCTCGAGAAGCCGTTTCATTCATATATGTCACAATAGAGAAGAAAAGACTATTCAATCTGTATTTTCAGTCTAGAAAACACAAAAAAAATCTAGTTAAAAGTATCAGGTATCATTATTTTTTACCATTATAATGAATTTCACTATAATAGGGCATAATGGGGTTACCTAAACTGACAGTGCCTTTTCATACAAAGGTCAAAATATCTAATATATTTATTCATTATTAATATATTATGAAATTACAACAAAAAAGCTTCCTGATGTGGTGGATAAAAGTTTCCATGTAACTGCTTCACTGCTTATTTTTTTCATTTATTATTAATTCATTAAATAAAATGTGTGTATTCAAAACATTGTATGCATTTCATTTTTAGAACTTTTGAATGAACTTAACAGATGCTTAATTGACCCACAGGCTAGTTCCCAACATTACTGCCTAATTTAGCTGTTTCTTCACATTTCCCAAAGAATTGACTGTTCTGCCAGTTTCCTTTTATCAGCAGTATTATCACAGTGATAATCTATTCAAGATGGTAATAATGTCATAGAATACTGGACGGCTGTTTTAAAATGAATACCTCACTGATTAAATTCACCTGGCACAAGCTTTTACTACAACAGCAGACTTTAACTGATTGAAGTGTGCATTTTTTTCCCACTGCAAGCCAAAAATATTTTTGATGAGTCACATTTGACCTATTTAGCTTTAGCCCAGGGCTGTTGCTACCGTTCAGCACTGCTCTAACATGCACCCTCTGACATCCTTTAGCGTGTCCTTACGCCGTCTGAGGAATGCGACTTGCTCTCTCTCCTTCTCATTTCCTTTCGTTAGGCAGAGAAAACAAAATGGTTGAAATTCAGTATTCCTGACAGAGAAGAACACAAAACTAGAGCGTAGCTTTCACCCTGCACATAGATGAGAGGCGAAAGAGTGGGAGGTCAAATTATTTGATCTAAGAGTTCTGAGAGAGTAAGTGAGAGCGAATGAGAGAGGCAGCTTCTAAATGAGCTTTGTTCTTCCCATATGGCTTTAATTGTGTAGCTGGGAAACAGTAGTTTAGATGATCACATTGTTTGCACATAGTAAATTAATGCCCTGACTCCTCTCCAAAAATAACATTAGAGCTGGCACTGGTCGGCAGCGGAGCCTTCAGGCCCAAAATACAATAATACACACAGGAAACCTTCTTCACGCTTCAGTGCAAACACAGACGATGGCAGACTGACTGCCTGTCAGAGTTGAATTAAAACTGAGGAATGTCTATCAGATATGGATGAGACTGAATGTTTTCTGGAAGAATTATTTGCCAGCAATGGTGTAAATAGGAAGTTTGCTTGTGAGTATCTTATGGTCTCTCTCTCGCTCTGTACAAGTTACAGTTGATTTGCTGGCATCAGAACGCAGATCGGATTTAGATTAAATAAACACAAGTGGAAGTCAATGACAGCTTGTAGAGGGCTGTGTGTGTTAAAGACGTATGAAGTAACACTTTTTTTTTTTTACCCAATCTGTTCTCTTAACCCTGCCAGCTACATCCAGAAACATGATTTTCCATTCTTAAAGGGTTAGTTCACCCAAAAATGAAACTTCTGTCAGTAATTACTCGCCCTAATGTCGTTTGACACCCGTAAGACCTCTGTTCATCTTCGGAACACAGTTTAAGATATTTTATATTTAGTCCGAGAGCTTTCTCTTCCTCCATTGAATGTATATACGGTATACTGTCCATGTCCAGAAAGGGAATAAAAACATCATCAAAGTAGTCCACATGTAACATCAGTTGGTTAGTTAGAATCTCTTGAATCATCAAAAATACATTTTGGTCCAAAAATAAAAACTACGACTTTATTCAGCATCATCTCCTCTTCCCTGTTTGTTTTCAATCTGCAAACAAACATTCAAATGATTATGAATCAGCGTATTGATTCATGATTTGGATCGCCAATGTCACATGATTTCAGCAGTTTGGCAGTTTGACACGCGCATGGCCTGAATCATGAATCAATACGCTGATTCATATCTGTTCTAAATATCATGATTCTTTGTAACCAGGAAAAAGGTTCTATATGTAACCATTTAGGGGTTCATTCATTCATTATCATTTGTTTTGTCCTTTCCGGATTAAATATTTCATATTATTGACAAAGATTTCACTGCATTATTCAGTGTATTCAAATGCATTTATGAATGCATGTGAATGATCATAAAATTAAAAATCTGGGGGTTAGAAAATGTATATATTTATCTCATTTTATGTAGTTAATCAATATCACACGGAGAGTGCCATTTTAGTTTTTCTCTTCCAAAAATCAGCATGATTAAAATGTGATATTAAGTTACTACAACAGTTTAATAAACAATACTTTAATTACAACAACAAAAGGTTGCATAATAATGTAATATATTAATGAATAATAACTTTAGGCTATTTCTTGTCTTTCTTGGCATTCTTTCTATTGTTCTTTCTTGTCATTCTAGAACCTTTTTAGCATGAAAGGTTCTTTGGAGTTGAGTAAAGAACCCTATGGTTCTATATAGAACCCCAATGAGCCCTTTTTTCTAAGAGAGTAACTAACCAACTGATGTCAGATATGGACTACTTTGATGATGTTTTTATTACCTTTCTGGAAAGGTATACCAGAAAAAAAAGGGCACAATGAATAAATATGAAGGAATTTTCTGTATTGGTTTTTTAAAGGTGTTTTACCTGTATTTTTAATTACACATCACATTAGTTTGTGTTTTAAGGGTTAACGGAATGATTCTCTCGATCACAGAGAAACAGTAAACGTCTTTATCAAACAAACACAATTATTTATTTCTCATCGACCCGCGATTGATTGGACTATTTTTTTTATATTTATAGTATACATAGCCAGCAAGATCGGACAATATAAGCGTGAACTGCGCCCGCACACACACACGTTCGGTGCACGCACCCATAGATATCCATAATAAAGGCTAGATGTCTCGTGCGCGCTATTGGCCAATGGAGGTCGCCGTCCGCAACTTGCGGCCATCTTGTCACAGGCAGCTCGCTCACTCGTAACAGTGTGTTTTAATGGTGCATGTACTTTTAAATAACCATAACTTGCTCAATTTTCAACCGATTTTCAAACTGTTTCGTTTGTTATAAATGTCAGAGATGTAGTTATGACACTACATACTTATGAATAATTATAACCATGGACTTTAATATGAAAGTAACATTGAACAGAATAGATGGGTGCAATGAATACACACACACACACACACACACACACACACACACGCGCACACACACACACACACACACACACACACACACACACACACACACACACACACACACACACACACACACACACACACACACACACACACACACACACACACACACACACACACACACACACACACACACACACACGGTATTTATGTTAAATCAACATATAGGCTACTAAAACTGTGTACCGAATGGCAACATGAGAAATTATATATATTTATACACATATACAGCTCTGAATTTTTTTCCCAGAGCTAGCTCTATATATATGGTTTTTGTGCATGTAAGTTAGCCGTAATACACAAGCTGCACGATTGAGTCGTTTATCGAAATGAAAAGCTGCAATTTAAACGTGTTAAAGCATCCAGATTTGTAGCCATGTTAATAACGTTTGTAAGAAACCAAACCATTTGTAAATCTGTCAAGATTTCAGCGAGATAAGAGTATTTATGTTCGTACAGATCACTCATCTTACATCAGGTTCCACAGAGCCCGACAGAAAGCCTGCCTGTGACAAGATGGCCGTCGGTGATGCCGATGGTGACTCCGCCGTAAGATATCTAGTCCTTATTATAGATATCTATGCACGCACCGCCCTTCAGATGTCAACTCGAGAGAGAGAGAGAATAGCAGAACAAGAACGGAATATAATGAGATTCATCGGCCTGCCAGGCCATACGTATCTGAGTGCAGCATGCTAAAGGTATATTTCTGTTAGACACCCTTTGAATCTGCAGTAAGCACCACTTTTTCTTTCATGTATTGGCATGTTAACTATTATACAACAGTACATTTCCATCATTGAATTTGAGTGTCCAACCGTTGGATTGGTCCGACGATTCCGCTCGGATCAGTCGGATGTAGTGGTGTACAAGAGGTAAAAACGATATAAATACTGTTCTTTTTCTCACACAAACCGCTCGTTTCGTATCTTAGGCCATCAGTGTGTATTTACGATGGGGAATTGTTTCATTTGGACTTCTCTGTGTATGCTCTTTGAGGTGGTGACCATAGACCTGCATTATGTGAGGCACAGACTAGAACGGTTTGACCTAAAATGATCAAAATTTAAACTACTGGGGAAACAAATACTCCTATATCTCGGAAGCCCATGAGGTAAGCTAAAACATATCAAAATTTAATTTCAAATTGAACTATCCCTTTAAAACACAAACTAATGTGATGTGTAATTAAAAATACAGGTAAAACAACTGTAAAAAACCAATACAGAAAATTCCTTCATATTTATTCATTGTGCCCTTTTTTTTCTGGTATACCTTTCCAGAAAGGTAATAAAAACATCATCAAAGTAGTCCATATCTGACATCAGTTGGTTAGTTACTCTCTTAGAAAAAAGGGCTCATTGGGGTTCTATATAGAACCATAGGGTTCTTTACTCAACTCCAAAGAACCTTTCATGCTAAAAAGGTTCTAGAATGACAAGAAAGAACAATAGAAAGAATGCCAAGAAAGACAAGAAATAGCCTAAAGTTATTATTCATTAATATATTACATTATTATGCAACCTTTTGTTGTTGTAATTAAAGTATTGTTTATTAAACTGTTGTAGTAACTTAATATCACATTTTAATCATGCTGATTTTTGGAAGAGAAAAACTAAAATGGCACTCTCCGTGTGATATTGATTAACTACATAAAATGAGATAAATATATACATTTTCTTACCCCCATATGTGTGTAGTCGTGATTACCTCAGCTCTCATCACGAGATCTCATCAGCTCATTTATCTGACTCCAGCAGTTAGTGCTCAGTGTTGTGATACTCGCGCGGTGACTCACTCATTATATTGAACAGACACGTTCAGTTTTTAATTGTAGTGTCTTCTGCAACTCAGTCACAGTAATCCAGTAGCGGTGGCTTTGGGAATGGCCTCACAGGGCAGTGAAGCATTCTGGGAATTGTCTTTCATCCCCATGAGACAAAAATACATTTTCTGTTTTTTCTCAGTCTAGAAGGCACCTAATTCAAAAATAATTTCACATTTCTTCTACATTGATGACCCAGTTTAAAGATTACACTCAAATTCAATGATGGGAACTTACTGTTGTATAATAGTTAACATGCCAATACATGAAAGAAAAAGTGGTGCTTACTGCAGAGTCAAATGACGACCAGCTCCACCTCTCTGGACGTCTAACAGGGTGGAGGAAGAGAGTTGTGGGTGTGATTAGGTATTCTAGATCCACCCATAATGTCCAATTTACATCTGCTCCACCATTCTGGAAATCTAATGGGGTGGAGGGATAGAGTTGTGGTTAGGGTAAGGGTTGGTTGGATATTCTAGCCCCACCCATTAGGCCCAAATTACATTCGTTCCTCCTCTCTGGACGCCAGCTCCACCCATTTGCTCTGCAGTGAGCAGCCTCTCAAGAAAACTGCACTCCTCAAACAACTTCACGTGGTTTTTAATCCAGGGCAAAATAAATCTGGAGCTTATGTTCACTGTGAATATTCATCACATGAAGTACAAACTCTTCATCAAGGTTGCTCTTGTAAAGAAATGCTTTTAGAAGGGCCTCCCACATATGAACTCTTCATTATGGGCCCTCTCATATATGAACCCTTCACCCTCTTTTACATCAACTCTTCATTACATGTCCTCTGCTCTTATACAGGAACTCTTCATCATATTAGCAGATGTTAATGAGATCTACATAACTTGACACAGTCAAGGTCCAAAGTTTGACTCTAATTGGATAATTTTTTTCTCTCTCTCTTTTGTTTATTTATTGCTTTTATTAGATATACAGTGGAGGGTTGATAGGAATTTGCTAATATGAATTTACGTAGCAAAGAGCATGCAGAATTGTAACTGAAATGTATTTAAAAAGAATTGTAATTAGTTTTATTTAGAACTGAAAATGGAGGATTAAGACAAAGTTTAAGTGATGATGACACACATTTGCTTTTTCCCGAAGAATTTCTCTGAAATGTAATCAAATAAACTACACTTCCTGCATTTCCAATTCCACTTCCTGTGGTTTGCATCATGGGCAGTGTTTTCACTATAAAAAAAAAATCCGGTCTCCAATTGAAAATTCTTTAGTGACTGATCACATCTAAATTTTTCAGTTGGCCAAACTGAATTTCTGTGAATTGATGCAATTTAATCCACGAAGAAATTGAATGAAGAAATTCAATTTGGCTAACATTTTTTTTTAAATGGGATCAGTCACTAGAAAATTTTCAATTGGAGACCGGATTTTTTTTTTTTTCAGTGTACTTATTACAGTAAATCTGACTTTTTTTTAAGAATAGTGTGTGAAATAGTATACAATATGCAACTAATATGCTATAATATGAAATTAATTACAATTTAATGTGCTCTTTTCAATGCGCAAGCTTGAGTGAAAATGTCTTAATAGACCATACTTTTTTTTTGTTGTTGTTGGTTTAATGTCAAGCTGATTCAGTGGAATTAAATAATGGTTTTAATTTAATGGAATTAAATAGGCAACATTTTGTCAGCATAAAACAGTTATTGATATGCTAATATATGGTTTTATTTGTCAAGAGAATATTTCGACTCAAAACGGCGAGCATCAAAATTATAATTTGAAGGATTTTTTTTACATAATGTTCTAAATAGCCTAAGCCTCTTATAAAGGGTAAAATTGATTGTACAATTAAACAATGCTTTATAGCAAAATTGAAATAATTTAATATTTGATTAACTTAAGGTTAATGCATAATGGATAATAAGAAATAGTAAGAGTTGTATGATAGTAAATGTCATTTGGATGGACTGGACTGCCTGTTTTTGTTTAGTTTAGTTTTCATGGACATTAAGTTAATTTACATTCCTCATTTCATTCAGTTGTATGGTATTGTGTTGTTCTCTACACTCTGATTACATTAGTTTACATTGTTTAATAAAAGGACTTATAATTCATCTTCACCTCTGCCCATCCTCATCTGGACTAAAGTTCAATTTAAATTCCCTCAATTTGCCCAACCCTGCACTGTAAAAATATTTTGTTGGTTTTTGTTGGTTTACTTTAAAAAGTCAGTAACCTGGTTGCCTTAAAATTTTGAGTTTATTGAAATTAAAAAATTGAGTTGATACAATGAAGAAAATTTCTTTAATAAATAGAAACTCAAAATATTGTTTCTGAACCACATAAAAATGTTTCACTGCATCATCAGAAATAAAACACACACAATTACCCAATATGCTTACAAAATCTTTTAATAATATTTTAATAAAGGTTGTCGAATCTAAAAAAAGTTCATTGTATTAACTCAAATTTTTAATTTCAATGAACTCAAAATTTTAAGGCAACCAGGTAACTTTTTTTGTTTACAGTGTGGCTGTTCGAGGAGACTGGGAAGACGGAAAATACAAAAGTAAAAATAGTCAAACAAGGTGCTAGCTTGCCTCTCTGTTTTCCTCACAATATTATAATTTTCCTTCTCATTCTCATTAAACACACATAGAGTTGGCTTTGATTTATCAGTTTGATTCATCTTTGTCTCTCTACTGATCAAAACCACCTGTGGGGAAAAATACTGAACTGGAATGTTTACAAAAAAACAATCTGTGTGTGTGTGTGTGTGTGTGTGTGTGCGCATGTGTCTTGGCCTGGCTGAATAGTAATTACTGATGGAGTCACTCAAGGCCTATCCAATTCAATTTCTCCATCTCCTCATGGCCTGATGTGAAACTAAGATATGGTTTGTGTGTGTGTGTGTGTGTGTGTGTGTGTGGGTGGGGGGGGGGGTGTATCTGTTTTTCCCCATCTTTCCTCCTTTTGCCCCTTTCCTGTCATATTTTCACTCTTCCTCTCTTTTTCAATTGTCTATGCATGCAAGTGTGTGTGTTATTTTCTGTCCTCTGTCACTTTCCATCTCTCTCACCTCCCTCTCAATCTTTCTCTTGCCAGCGCATTGATGACAGCTACAGCACCATACGGCTTTTCTTCACATCTTCCATGTATTTTTAATAAAGAGGCTTATGCTTCTGTTTACAATCAGATTGTGTTCCACACCTGCGCGCTCGCACACACATGACGAGGCCCAGCCACTTGGGAAGGTGTAAAGCTGATAGGTTTAAAGGAGGAGAGATAGAGATCTCTGACTAATCTGAACCCTGTTGGCAGGAGGTTTAACCTGTAGATGAGAATCTCTCTCCACTCACTGCTCTGAGGCCTGCCATTTAGATCTGTTTCCCCAGCTGTGTGTTCATAAATGATTCAATTAAGCTCAGCTCTGATCTGGTCCAAGATTAGTCTGAATGCTCCAAGATAAAATGTTCTGAAGCTCAATAAGAGAACAAAACAAAAACATACCGTATGTCTCATGATTCTTAGCCGGATGTACAGATAGATGGAAGCAGAGATTGAATATTTGCATAAAAATGTATAGGATGTTTAATTAACTGTCTGTACACACAGCAGGGTTGGACAACATCCAGAACGGAATAATTGGCTCCCTTTCAATTAATGTCTTGGAATTTGCCAGGAATTCACCTCAAGCCACAGTATGTTGAATTGGAACTATAATCGGAATGACAGGATGCAAAACTTACTGCATTGCAATTTAAAATAGGCTCACAACAGAGGACTTTCATTAATCTGACTCAAGTTCTCACTGATTCATTCTGACCCATTATGCCTATTTATTCCCAGATACGCAGCAAGCTTACAATAAGCAAGAAATCCTGGAAACCACAGATTTGTGAAAATAGACAGAAATAAAATGTGTTACCACCACAAAGACTAAAACTTAAAGGGGTACTTCAGCGCTGGGAAGATGAATCTATATTTAAACTGAAATGTGAAATTATTTTTGAATTTGGTGCCTTCTAGACTGAGAAAAGACAGAAAATGTATTTTTGTCTAATGGGGATAAAAGGGGACTACAATTCCCAGAATGCTTCGCTGCCCTGTGAGGCCATTCCCAAAGCCACTGCTACTGTATTACTGTGACTGAGTTGCAGAAGACACTACAATTAAAAACTGAACGTGTCTGTTCAATATAATGAGCGAGTCACCGCGCGAGTATCACAGCACTGAGCACTAACTGCAGGAGTCAGATAAATGAGCTGATGAGCTCTCGTGATGAGAACTGAGGTAATCGGGACTATACTCGCGGCGTACATTCACAACGCGAGTTTAGTCTGGCGCGATTCAGTTCATGCCTTTGCAAGCTTAACTTTCTTAGAATTTAAAAGACTTACTATCTAGCTTAACTTTCTGAGAATTTAAAAGACTTACTATCTGACACCATAGCTCAGTTTAAATGAGTGCCTGCAGCTGCGAGCTGAGCTCTGAGTGTGATCTCCATCCCCCAAGCGCGGGTTCCAAACATGTGGAAATGGCTCCCTCTGCGGGCTGTAGTCTTTAGCCTTTGGCGAAACATTCCTCCTATGATGCAAATATCGTCAATTTGCATCACAGGTGGAATTTTTCCAAAAATAAAATGCATAAATCTCTTGTCTCAGGGGGATATGAGGGGGGAAAGCACAATCATTCGAATATACTCCAGGGTTTCAACTGATAAAAGCCATATGCTAATCGCTGAAGTAACCCTTTAAATTAAAAACAATATTATAAAACAACAAAAAGTAAAATTCAATTTTTACATATTCATCTTAACATGTACAATACTTTTTTCTAACTTTTCTAACTAATTTTAGATTTAATAAAAACATTTACATTTTTTGTGTACTAATAATAAACATGCAGTGCATATAGTTCATTCATTCTGTGACAGTTTCTGATATAATGCCCGAATTTACATTTATTCATTTAGAAAATGAGGAATTCACAAAGCGATTCATCTTATAGAAGGCATGTAACACCGGAAGTGCTTGCAAAACAAAGTTTTACATGCTAGATCTGGGAGTCAAGGTTGGTGCTTTTCAGAACTGAATTGACAATTAATTGAATTTGGATTTAATTCATGACACCTGTCACAAAAAAGAGCAAAATAAATATAAAAATTTACACTCACACATACAATTTTCAATGAACAACACAAATGGTGAGGCCATGGGAGGGAGTAGAATCATTTAATTTAGTCATTTAATAAAGCGTTTGGGCAAATGTGTTCTCGTAGAGGTTTTCATGGGTCAATGTGAACAAATCTAGATTGAAACTCAATAATCCAAGCATGAAGTAATGTTTTATTCGTATCCGAAACGAGGCAACGTAAGCATTATGGAGCGCTAATACTCTATTTAATGTAATTGTATTAATACTCAAAGCCGGAGGGCACCCTCTTTAGCAGAAATTCCCAAACAGATACCTAGAAGTAAAAACATATGATGTTACAGGAAATCCCTTATTTTCGACAAAGGTGCCCAGGTATCGCTGTAGCTAAAAAAAAAGAAAGAAGCAGAAATGTTTTGACTGATGAAACGTGTAGATAATAAACTCATAATTATTACAATAAATGGTTTATATCTGGGGAAAAATTCAAGCCATGCCTAGGATACTGTTCGGCAGAGTATTTGATTGCACACACATTCTTAGGGGAAAAAAATAACAAAATAGAAAAATAAAACCTGTTAAATAGAAATTTCCCAATTGAAATGGTGGGTAAAGCCACATAAATAAATATATTTTAATTTTGTTCATTTTGTTTGATTCCATCTAGAAATCTAAACAGAGCATTCTGGAAAAAAGTTAAGTGTTCCTCCACCAAGGTCAGTAATGTCAAACTAATTTATTATTAATATACCCCAAATGTTATATGTTTGATAACATGCTTAGGGTTAATACTACTGGAAAGTAAACACTGCACTTCCTGTATTTCAGTATATTTGACATATTTGACATAGTATGCCCCTATTATGGATTTTTTTTATTTTTATTACCTTTCATGTAATGTAACATAGCTCTAACGAAATGGAAACATCATGCAATGTTTAAAACCTGAAAGTGCACTGTATATAAAGTAATTGTGTCTCAAAAGTAAGTGTAGTTTTGTTGTGGCGTCAAGACAAAACATTAGCATATTGCCCGTCCACTTCTTGGGTGCACATGTTTTTTTCACATTGCTTCATGGCGAATCACTTCCTCTATTCCTCAGTTGTAAGTTGCTTTCGATAAGATCGTCTGCTAAATAAATAATTATAAATGTAAATTGTGTAGGTATCTGGCCAACTCAAGTTATTACGGTCTACTGAAATGCTACTGTAAATCATCATTGATGTCTTTACAGTGTGTAAAATCGCTGAGCTTTAGGAACAGGAAGTCTCCAGAATGGAAGTTCAGTTATTGCACTTGTAATATTCAGTGTAATGGGCACTTGTTTTCTGAAATATGTGCTATACATGGTAGACAAATCACAACAGACTGGGCCATCTGACCAATCAGAGCAGAGTAAGCTTGAGGAAAGGAGAGATTTAGAGTCATTGAGATTCATTGAACACTGTGGTGAAAATGAGAAAATGTTTTTTGACCTTTGATGCATGTTAAGCTGTTATTGGAGACCTCCAAAACAAAATGAGGAAACTTTAAAATAGCATAATACCCCATAAAAATACGGGTGCTTTAACTCCACCTCCTTAAATTTAAATTACAATTCAAAGTTTACTATTTCCAGTTTGCTACTGATTCAAACTATAATTCAAAACTATAATTCAAACTGTAATTACTAGAATTTAAAATACACTCTAAACTCAATCCTGAAAGCCTGACACGCAGAGGAAGAAATCTATGCATTCATTAGCAGTCCATGAAAAATGCAGCTCATTTTTAATATGATAATTTCTTCCTCTCCCCGGGGTTCTGGGTTCAGTAACGTTTAAAAGGCTTTAGTGTTTAGCGTAGCTGCAGAAAAAAAACCATCTGCCTTCAGGCGTATAAGTTAACAAAGCAAGCAGCCCCCATTCTCTCACTCTCTGATGTCTAAATGGGCATAAAGCGATATTACACAGCACATTATCATCACTGTTATGAATCAACATGGATGAACAAAATTCTGATTTTGACAGCGGTGGTAACCCTGAAGAGTTACAATGCATAGCCATGGCACAGATGGAGACAGACTGAAGGTTGGTAGGACAGATGGATAGACGGACGGACGGACGGATGGGTGTATTGCACAAAACACTTGGCCCGATTCAGTTCATAAAGGAAGAATCACCTCAGCGCACTGTATTCCTTCTCGCATTCATCGCTTTTCTGCCAATGCGATTCAGCTCAGAGAAACTGGAATCTGGACAGATCCATTCCGGCTCTAAGCCGCCGGCCACTGGCGCCCCTCCACATTTAAAATGTGGACTAGCGGATCAAAGCGCTGAGAGTGTGTGTAGTAGTGTATGTGTCTTAGTCAGAGGCCCCTAAGGGTCCTCACTGAGCCTGAGGTGGCCAGTGCATGCCTGAGAAATGGGGGTGAGATTTCACGGAGCATGAGTGGCTTTAGACTGTTTGCTTTGCCACAGAGTTATTGCGAACATATGTGATACACACACAAGCACACAAACACACGCACACACTCATACAAGATGCTGAAGGCATTTTAAAAGCTCTGCGGTGGGACAGTGATATAATCGCTCTCCGTCCGGTCTCCTACGGACATAGATGAAGCATCCTAATGACATGAAATGAGAAGAATTCGCTCACATCTTACAGCATAAATGAGGAATGACATATTTTATTGGTCAAATTTAAAATCCGATATAAATCTTTCCCTTGTGATAATATGCCTTTAACAATATTATAAAATAAAATATTTGGACTCATCTATTTCCGTCCTCATCAAACGCAAAGCCTAAGGTCAGCGTCACTATTTACTGCAGGAAAACAACATTAATCTGTCAGGGTTCACCGTGAGAGCGCACACGGACAGACGCGTACGCATACAACTCTCATTCATCTCCAGAAACGCAGTCCTGCTCTGCCACAACCTCTGTTTGTGTAGGGACTTTATGTGTTTGGATGGGCAAAACACTGGGATCATGAAGAGAAGAGCTGACAGAAAAAGAGAAGGAAAGTGGGAGAGAAATAGAGAGGGAGAAAGAGCCTGTCCAGCCGGTATGTGGGGGCTTACCGCTCTCAGCAAGTGCTGACCACTACAGCCAAAGAAAACTTGCCTAACCCTGCAAGATGTTTTCTTTAATGTTTATGCTCTCTCTCATTTGGCTACATCCATACCCCCCGTTTCAATGGTTTCTAAAGGAACAAAGATGTTAACTGTCTCCGTGACCACTAGTAAAACAAAAATCAGGACGCGGACTTTATGACACCATTGTTACTTTAGCAGAAAGCAAACAGCTGTTAGAGCTCCGGGTCGTGGTGGCTTCACGGTGAAGGGTCTGGACTGCTAACACAAAGGTTGCAGGCTCTGTTTCAACTAGGGCTGAGCCAGCAGCCAGAGGGCTGGGGTTAGGTTTTGGTTTAGTGTTATGAATTACCATTAGCCCTTGTAAATGCAGGATTTTAAGCTGTTCATGCATAATAAGTATGTGCGTATGGCTCCGTTCCAAAACCCATCGAGCTGTGTGCGTAGGCAGCGTTTTAAGGCATCACGGGATCGCTTCAGACATGAAACCTGGTGTGAAACATAGACAGACTTCTTAGATAACTCCATTAGGCAAAGAGCTGTGTTAAAAGAATTAATCTAAAATTGCAGAAAGAAATAATAGAGATAAACTGTACATTTTGAGATTCATTCAATACTAAAAAGTATCTATAAAAATAGTGTGATCATATTAAAAAGTACTATTTTGCTCAATAATATAGAGTTTCACATTTTTGTACAGTCGGTACCTCTGTAGTGAGCTCAAAATAGGTCACTTATTAGGTTCCAGATTTCAGTTAGTAAGCTGCCCTAGAAAACAGTAGACAGCGAGGCAGCACACAACATTTTGGAAAAGAGCCGGTGTGTGGGAGTGTGTGTGGGCCACTACCCAGGAAGTCCAATTTGCTGACTAGCAAAAAACAAGAAAACATGGGCTAAAAATAAACAAACACAAACAATAAAGTCAGCACTAACATTCAGAAAGATTATGTGAACAAGCAGGAATGTGAAGTACTTAAATAATTGTTATTTGTTACTAGATTGGTTTTATTTAAGTCTGTAACTGAAGAATCATCAATTACATTTCCAACCTAATTTCTTTACATCATTTCCAATACCTCCAAAGTATATAATAGACTACATTTCTTTGCTGGTCATCTTGCCTTAAATCTCAATTTTACTGAAATAAACTAATCAAATTACACTCCCAGCTGAAATTACAGCTAATGATATACAATTAACTGTAAGTTCTATTTGGCAAGAACTGCAGTCATTTGTCCTACTTAAAGAGACATCTCATTTGTCAAGTACAACATTTTAATCGTGGACACTGCTAAAGATGAATGAACTTGACTTAAGTGTGAAATGCAGTTGATGATTTGTCTGTATTCTGATTGCATTCAAATATCAAACAACTATATAATTGCCTGCTGATTTGAGCTATTTTGTATTTCATTTATAAATACTATTAGCCATTGGCTAATAAATTCTTAAAGATTTTACTCGCCAGTGTGGGTGTTAGAGGCGAATAATAAGTTTAACATAGATATATTCTCACTCGTGGAATACTCTGAGCGCGTGAGAGTTTCTCAGCTCATCTCTCCCGTATACAAACACAGAGAGAGAGAGAGAGAGAGAGAGAGAGAGAGAGAGAGAGAGAGAGAGAGAGAGAGAGAGAGAGAGAGAGAGAGAGAGAGAGAGAGAGAGAGAGAGAGAGAGAGAGAGAGAGAGAGAAAGTCTTACATACCATGCAGAATAGATGAGCTACATGATAACAGTATTCTTTGTTGTATTTTCCTGTCAAATATCAGAGTTAATTTAGAATTATTCAGCTTTTAAGAACAAACAGAAGATATGCCATTTTTTTCCGGTACATGGGGAAACTAATGAGCAAACGGCAATCTCATTGGCTGGCACTTATCTTTTCCTGTCTCTGTTTTGATTTCAGCAAATTCAAATTCTGTTACACTTTTGCAGGAACCAATCGACGATTGGCTTATCCACCTGGTGCACTATTGGTGGGTTTAACGCGATGACAAATATAGAAATGATGGGTCGTTGCCCATTGATCACGCATCTTGTGGTCTGATTGGTTGAAGGAATATCCAATGGCGTACAGAGTCATTTGAATAATGTTTGTTGATCACGCCTCTTGTGCAGTAGAAAATACAGAGCAGACTCCCCAGACCAATGTTCAATCTTAAATTGAGCTTGGTCTGGTGATAGCCAGACAAGGTGTCAACGTGATTTAACCAGATTAATCTAAATTATTTACTAGACCATGGCAATTCTATTGCCAAGGTGTGCGTAGAGGGTTGTGAATTGTGATTTAATTTTAAAGATTAGTTACTTTAAGAAAATCTCTTATTGGTCAGTTTCAAGAGATACATTACTATTTAAAAGTCTGCGGTAAAAAGCTTTTCAAAGATGCCTCCAGTGTGCTGCATTTATGTGGTAAATGCATTTACCATATTATTCCTGCGATGACAAAGCTAAATTTTCAGCAGCCATTACTCTTCAGTCACATGATCCTTCAGAAATAATTAGAATAATGCTGATAAACAGTTCTTTAATTTATAATGTTAAAAACAGTTGTGCTGCCTGACATTTTGTGCATTTTTATTAACAGAAAGTAAAAAAGAATAGTATTTATTTAAAAATAGAATAATTTACTGTCACTTTTGAAAAAACATTGAATGGATCTTCTGCTGAATAAAATAATTGATTTCTTTCAAAATACAGTAATCTCACTGTTCTCAAACTTATGAAATGTAGTGTATTTTTTTTTTAAATGTACATACATTTTACATTTAAACACTTAAGTATAACTAAACGTGAATGTAAAAATGTGACTTTTATTAAAGTATGATTAGCTCGCCACATAGAATCTCATACGGTCCTGTGCATGAAGAGGATAAACCAACATATACAAACGCTAAAGAATGAGTCCTTTCAATAAGTCGCTCTCTCGTCAGAAATAACACCACTAAATTGAGACCTTTCTCTCTTCATCCCACCACAGATGAGTAGATTTCAGTCGCATAGGATGTAACGCTCTCAGGGGAGTCATTTCAATTGGCCAATGCAAACACATGCTAAAAAAAGTGCACAGTTTCACTTCTTTGACAATTATATTAACACACAAACACACACACACACACACACACACACACACACACACACACACACACACACACACACACACACACAGGCATATCATATCCCCTGTCAATCTTCAGAGGCTGTAATATAGATGTGTTTTTCTTCAACATGGCCCATAAACTTCACTGCACTCCACATGGTGTTATCACAACAGTAAATCGACCAGAGGGGTCTCTCACACAAGCACACACACACACACACACACACACACACACACACACACACACACACACACACACACATGTTTGTTTTTGTGAATTGTGGGGACATTCCATAGGCGTAATGGTTTTTATACTGTACAAACCGTACTTTCTATCCCCTTACACTGCCCCTACCCCTAAACCTACCCATCACAGGAAACATTCTGCATTTTTACTTTTTCAAAAAAACTCCTCCTGTATGATTTATAAGCATTTTGAAAAGTGGGGACATGGGGTAATGTCCTGATATGTCACCATTTTCTGTAATACCTATGTCATACACATGTTATTATACACATTTTTGTCCTGATATGTCACAAAAACAAGCACACACACACACACACACACACACACACACACACACACACACACACACACACACACACACACACACACACACACACACACACACACAAGCTGGTATACCTTAATATATTACTGATGACAGCTTGCACATATAAATGTATACATAGACACGCACATACACACTCCATGGACAATGAGAATGTCCAACATGTCTCTGCGACCCTGATGAGGACAGTGTCCTCACAAAAGAGACACACACACTTTAGCACATGTCCACGATGGGGTGCAAAGTGAGAAAGACTGGGGAGGAAGTCTTCCATAAGCCTCACATTCCTCACTGAGAGCAGCGTTAGAGTGGTTTCATTTCCACAGAGAACAATTTCCTGTCAGGAATTATACACACACACACACAGACCACTGGCTATGCATTAGGGAATCACCTTACACACAGTGGACCAAAAATCCTCTCAGTGGGAAAATAACCGTTTCGTCTCAGTGAGAGAGTGTTTTATTCCTTTTTGAATTGTCCTGTGCATATTTGGACTGCACTGTGCGCAGACTATGAAATCTAAAGGATAACAATGATTTTCACTCATTGATGTGCTGAAGAACCGGAAAAGACAAATCCTGAGAATCTGCAAATCACTTAAGCAAAAATGTCTGACGACATGTGTGATCAGCAGGATCATTGTGAGGTGGAAGATGAAAGGTTTCTTCTACTGATCTCAAGGTCACAGTAAGACACACACGCACACGCACACGCACACAAACAAAGCAGAATAAAGTGAAAGTTGAAAAAACAGGATAACATTCAAAAACATACCCACACACAATTCAAATAACGGATATCCCGCTTTTGAGCTCTAAAAATAACCACACAATATTTCATAAATTAAATAATTCACCTTCTATTGTTTTTGCACACCTGACGGATCTAACAGATATTAACACAGACACATATAAAAACATGGACATCATAGACTAAACAATCTGACTTCACCATTTAACAAAACATAAACACCTGCATTCATTTATTATGATGAGTTATAAATTAAATATAATAGCATTGTTATATTTAATATTATTTGTTTAGTTAAAAAAAGAGCTAAAACATATCTATACACTACAGTTCAAAAGGTTCCGGAAAGTATTTATTTATTTGTAAAGAAATAAATACTTTTATTCAGCAAGTATGTATTAAATTATAAAAAATAAATAAAAAAATAAAAAACTTTTGCCATCACAAGAATTGCATTTTAAAATATATTAAAACAGAAAACAGTAAATTGTCATAATATTTCTCTGTTTTTTTGGTAAATAAAAAAGCAGCTTATTAACCATTTGACAGATTCTAACAACGCTAACGGTATATTATCTTTGTGTCATGCCACAGAAAGAGAGAGAAATGTAAGGCTTGTGATGTTGTGTTAAAAAATTCCCAACCCTTTATGAAATATGAGTATCTCTCATGAGGATAAAATGATATGGGTATTTCACAACAGGAATCTATGGATCATAGTTGATTTAGACTTGAGTTTACTGAACAAAATCAGGTTACTCTGAATAATTAGCATACCGTTGCTGAGACTGATAATGTGCATTATTTACAGAGTACAGAGCCCATAATGACTAAAGACATACTAAACTAAACATATGAGAGAGAGAGAGAGAGAGAGAGAGAGAGAGAGAGAGAGAGAGAGAGAGAGAGATTCAGATTCCTTTCCTCTGTATTCATGCTGTGGTTTCTAAATCAAATCCAGCATGTTCATCTGTTCTGCTAGTGTGTGTTTTTGCTGATTGATTGAACTGGGGCACTCTAGAAGTAACACACTGTATCATTATTGTATTAAGTTTTTATTTAATAACCACAGACCATTATTACATAAATTAATTATTGATTAACTATTGGATTTCTATCATCTCATGAAGTTTTATTCACAATTACATTGAGTTACAATTATGGATACTGCTGCAAAAATAATCTCACTCTCTCTCTGTGTGTGTGTGTGTGTTCTCTCATTAGGACTGCAGGAAAAGAGCAGCTGTCCGCATTACGCCTCAGTTCCAGCCTATTTCACACAGCTGTGTTAACAACACAGAGAGATAGAGAGAATGTTACATTCCGCCCATGTCAGTTGGACTACATAAAGAAATATCACAGCTCTTGGCGTGCGCGTGTGTGAGCGTACACGTACAGTACACACAAACATGCGCGCCTTCTCCACAAACCTAGCCTGTCCGCGAGATGCGGCTTGTCTTAGAATTGCCCACGTGGCATCCCGATAGTGAGCAATATAACCACACACTCTCTTCAATCTTCTGCACATCTCACTGCAAACATACATACAGTTATTCAGAAGACTCATAATGACATGTCTGTCATAGATTGAATAAACATCATTTCAAATAGTTCAGGAGGCTGAGCCAGGCCGAAGTCTTTTAGACAGATTTAGTCTACTAAATGACATAGTGAGCACATGCGCTAACAATATATTTAAATACAGTATGAGTCCTGAATGACCTGACCTGAATTATGATTTATTTAGCAGTGTCTTTGTTCCATACATGTATTATCTATCTATCTATCTATCTATCTATCTATCTATCTATCTATCTATCTATCTATCTATCTATCTATCTATCTATCTATCTATCTATCTATCTGTCTGTCTGTCTGTCTGTCTGTCTGTCTGTCTGTCTGTCTGTCAGTCTATCTATCTATCTATCTATCTATCTATCTATCTATCTATCTATCTATCTATCTATCTATCTATCTATCTATCTATCTATCTGTCTACCTGTCTGTCTGTCTATCTGTCTGTCTGTCTGTCTGTCTGTCTGTCTGTCTGTCTGTCTATCTATCTATCTATCTATCTATCTATCTATCTATCTATCTATCTATCTATCTATCTATAGAAAGTAATAAAGTTTCTATCTTTTAAAATCTAGAAACTTCTGTGCATTAGTATACACATTATGAAAACGTTCCACAGTTAAACAAAATCCTCCAAATTGTAATGTGTTTATATGATCCTATGGGAAATTTGTGCATCAATATTTATGAGTTATGTCTGGCATCTCAATATCTAATTTTGCACACACACACACACACACACACACACACACACACACACATGTCGTGTTTTCATGTTTTATGGGGACATTCCATAGGCGTAATGGATTTCATACTGTACAAACTGTACATCCTATCCCCTTACACTGCCCCTGCCCCTAAACCTACCCATCACAGGAAACATTCTGCATTTTTACTTTCTCAAAAAAACTCCTTCTGTGTGATTTATAAGATGTTTTCCTCATGGGGACCTAAAAATGTCCCCACAACGACAAGGATTTCGGATATTGCCATCTTTGTGGGGACATTTTGTCCCCATAACGTAGGGATTACCAGGCCACACACACACACACACACACACACACACACACACACACACACACACACACACACACACACTTTACAGCTGGGAAAGACAGATATAATTTGTAAATTGTGTGTGTGTGTGTGTGTGTGTGTGTGTGTGTGTGTGTGTGTGTGTGTGTGTGTGTGTGTATTCTGATAGAAAAGTAATACATTTTTTTTTTTTAAATTATGAAATGCTCTAGTCTAGTGGATACACTTCCTTTCTTTTAATCTGTGTTTGTGATTATATATTAATGTAGATGTTTTCGGATGCTTTTAAATTGGTTTTGTGAGATGCTGAATATTTTGTTGTTACAGTAATAACATAACCAGAGGTTAAACATTTTTAAATTAAATTAAAGAAATACAAAATTAAAGATTCATGATGTGTTGAATTCATAATTCTTTGAGATAAACTCTTTGAGGTAAAATTGCCAGGAGTATTGTGAAAATCTGCTGTTAAGGAGAATATCCAGAAGTTCGTATTTAGGTGTGAATAAACTGTATTTGGTATACATTTGGTAATGATTGTGGTTGAGAGTTTGCTCTCTAAATCCCCTTTGGTTTGGCTGGTGTGAAACCTCCTTTTTGCATCCGTGTGTGGATTAAATATTCAATCTCTCCTCAACATAAAAATGTCACTCTCAAAGTGCTCCCATATGGAACCCGGTTTCATTTTACATATAAAAGCAGTCCCACCCAAATGTCTATAGTTCAGTAAATAAATTGCTGAAATGTTAAACTTCGTGAATACAGTGTTAAAATTCAAAATTTTCCCATCTCCCAAACACAAAGAGTCACATTACAGAAAGTAACATAACTAAAAATACAGTAAAAACTATATTGAAGTTAACTGTGGTAAGCACTATTATTAACTATGTTGCCTTAGGGGACTCTCCACGCAAAACTAAAAGCATAATTTGAGAAAAAAATATTGTCTCTCTCTCTCTCTCTTTTTTTTTTTTGTCTATACCAAAATCGTTTGATTACTAACATTCTTCAGAACATCATCTTTTATGTTTTGCAGAAAGTCATAAAATGAAACGATAAATGATCACAGAATGTCCATTTTTGGATGAACTATGAAATTGCATATCTCATATTTTCTGTATTATATAGTAATACCTATTAATAATACATCCGACCTCTTATGGAAGAATAGCAAAATAAAGGTAATTGTGACTTTTTATCTCACAATTCAAAATTCGAAAAAACGTTTTTCCTTGCAATTCAGTTTTTTTTCTCTGAATTGTGTTATTTATATCCCTAAATTCTTACTTTATCATTCGCAATTCTGACTTATTTTCTCAGAATTGTTGAGTTATTTCAATTCTGAGAAAAAAGTCAGACATTTTTCCCCTCAGAATGCAACTATGACTCGCAATTGCGAGATTGTCTCTCACAATTCTGAGAAAATATGCCAGAATTGCAGTTATAAAGTCAGAATTGCAAGGAAAACATCACAATTACCAATTACTTTTATTTTTTTGGTGCATTCTGTGGTGGAAACAAGCCTCCATACACATCTTCATTTGACCAAGTCTGCAGACACCTAGTCTTATTTCAGTTTGTGGCTGTTCCAAATCAAAGTAAAATTGCAATACTTTGTGGTTTATGTCATGCTTTTTGCATCAGTGTGTATTTATCGTGTTGAGTGACTAACGTGTTTGATTATAATTGTTGTTAACCGGCAATTTATTTTATACTCTCATCACTGTCATGATCTGGATCCCAATAAATTCTTGAGCAATGCACGGGCACGCACACAAAATGAGCAAAGTTTATCGAACGTTCAAAAGTTTAAAGGTTGAGTGGTGAAAAGATTCCTTGATGCTTTTTGTCCAGCAGAATCTTGAACTCATTTTGAGAATGTCATTGTTCTAGAATGTCGGGGATTGCTGTCTCCCAGCCAATCATCCTGCTAAAGAACCACAGAAAAGCTCGGCATCGAATTCACCATGGATACTCTGAACATCTGGACAGCAGAGAGGCCCCGGTGATTACACTGCTCGCGATACGCACCGCAGACAAACTCACTCTGAGCTTTACAGAGAATGTGTGAGCCCTGAAAGGGGTGGGGTGGGGTGGGGTGGGGGCTACAACAGGAGAGAAAACGAGAGAGGGACAGAGAGAGAAGCAAGAATTAGCAGGCCAAAGGGAGGAGTGAACGGCAGCTGTAGTGTGGTACTGATCACCGAGCTCATGTGAAAGGCTCATGTGTTTGGCCGCAACTCGCTTTCAGCTCTCCTGAGGAATGCTGGGAGATCTGAGGCTCTTTGGAAGCTTTCCAGACGTTCACACAGCTCAAATGGAACGCTGTAAACCTTGCACAGTAAGCATTCTGAAACATATTCCTTTACAAGGATGGGGAAAGGTCCCCGCGAGATGGGATTCAGCAGGGAGAGAATAGAGGGGAACCCCCACAGACATCAGACAGCAAATCCAGGACCACTGGGGTGAACAAAGACAGGGTTCAATTCAACCCTGTGTTTCACACAAAGCATATTTGAGCGTGTTAGCATGCGTTTATGATGTTTGCTGTGTTTAAAAGGACTAAAGAAATAAATAAAAAAAATGTTATGTCTGCACTCCTGTTTTTAAAGCAGGGGTGTGTGTCCAGACTCGGTCCTGGAGGGCCACTGTCCTGCAGTTTAGCCCCAACTTGCCTCAAATAACCTGCCTGGAAGTTTCTAGTATGCCTACTGATTAGCTGGTCCAGATGTGTTTAACTGGGGTTGGAGGACAGTGGCCCTCCAGGAGCAGGATTGGACACCCCTGATATGAAGTGAACGGCGGGCGTTTTTTTTGTGTTTTTTTGGAAAGAGTGTCCTGTAGTCTGCACTTTGATGAATGTTGTGTCTGATTATTCATCAACAAAAAGTCATTGTTCACATCCTCTCCAAAAAATAAAAAATAAAAAATCTAAAGGATTTATGGTTTTTCATTACTTCAACCATCACACCATACATCACTGTTAAACAAAAAATGTGTTTGAAAAATTGAACTTGAATCAAAATAATGTTTTCCAAATGGTCGTTTTGGTTCTATCTTGGCTGAAAGATTATATCAGAGGGGAAAGGTTTTCAACTTTTATAGCAGGCATCCAAGTTAGCCTGAGAGTCAAACTGATCATATAAATAGTTTTCTTTGATTGAGAAATCATACACTCAACATTTAGCTGTACCATCTGATATGACATTAGACTGATTGAAAGTAAAAAAGTTTGGAGATGTAAGCAGAAAGGGATGAAAACATTTTGTTGTTGTTGCCATTTTATGAATTCTTTTGCTCTTTTGAACTAGTTTTCATCAACCAATTATCCTTAAAGCGATAGTCCACTCAAAATGTACATTTTGTAATGTGCTCACCCTCAAGTTGTTTCAAACCTGTAGGAATCTCTCTTCAGCTGAACACAAAAGGAGATATTATGTAGAATGTTTATAATCAGAGAGGTGATTGTATGGAAGCCAATGGCTTCCGTCAAGTGTCTGGTTACCAGCATTCTTCCAAAAGAAAGAATAAACTTCCATACATATTGGAACAAGATATGAGTAAATTATGGCAAAATTGTAATTTTTGGGTGAGCTATCCCTTTAAAATAGTACCAAAAAGGCCTATGATGTCTAAAGGGGTGGTTCCATGCGATTTCACGTTTTTAACTATAGTTAGTGTGTAATTTTGCTGCTTGAGCATAAACAGTATCTCCAATTTTACAGCGTTGAAAGTTCAATACAAACGGAGATATTGTCTTTTAAAGTTATGGCAGTTTATTGCCTACATAAACGGCCGCTTTGGACAACAACAAGCTTCTTCCCGGGTTGGTGACATCATAAACCCCCGCAGATGTGACTTCTGCCCGTAATGGTAAGGGGCGTGGCGTTCCGGCAACCTGTGCTTCGCACTTCAGCCAATAAAAATACATGAAACTACATTTGGCCATCTAACCAACCTAAGACCATTGTGTTTTTCGGAGGGATGGGCTATAGAAGCCCATTTTCATGGGTCATAGAAGCAGGAAGCAAATGAGCCATTCAGACAGTGGAGACAGCGGTATGGAATAAAGGTCAAATAAAAGAAAAATACTGAGTTTAAAAAAAAAAAAAAAAAGAAGTATTAAGATATGTTATACTGTGCCCCATAAACACAACCAAGCCTAGAAAAAAAAATAATGTTAACAATGTTATATGCTTGGAAATGCTGCTGACAGCCGTATGTTTCATTTCACTGCTTGTTTACAGACGTCACTGTGGGAACGTGTATGCATGTCCCAGACTAGTTTCCTCAGATAAGGTTTAAACCCAGGCGCACTATCACCATGGAAACTTCTGGAGCAACTGAGGGGAGATTACTGGCTAAGTCATCCATGGCTACTAATATATTTCTCAAGTTGTTTGTCAAGACACCTGGAGAAGAGGCACGGTATTGTTGTACTGCAAACTTTCTTTACCAAGATTTCAACATATTGCAATGTTAAATTTTACTTTCAAACCGTTTGACATAAATAATTTATGAGAGGAATTGAAAAACAAAGTAAATTGATTTTCAGTGAAAACTTGCATTGCATGCAGAATTTTAATGTTCTTCCTGTTTTGAAGCAACTGTAATGAAATCAATACGGAGTTAGTGTAAAATGGTTTAGGTAAAGTTTTAGTTAAATCAGTAAATAAAAAAATAGAAAGTTTATGTGCATGTGATTATAAAAGAAAACCCCCCATATTTAAAAATGTTAGATTAATATCAATAAGATAAAAAAGCTCTAATATTATGTGATTTCAATCAGAGCAGCTAAAGCTTGTGTGACTTCCTTTCAGATCAAATTTATCTGTTATTAAAAAAGATCAAATACCTCAGACTTCACTGTGATGTTTCTCTCTGGATACTTCAAATCAGTGCAGAGGAAGCTACATTGAAACTGTAGTTTGCCCTGCTTCAGGCTATAAAATACTTCAATACCAGAGGCGGACAGTATTGAAGTACTTTTACTTTCTTTTTTATATTAAAACTGTATATAGTAAAATCCCCAAAAGTTTTATCAGTATGGGTATACTATATATATTAGGGATGCAACAATACAGTTAGTCCACGGTTCAATACATACCTCGGTTTTTAACCATGGTTTTTCGGTTCGGTTCGGTTTTATATTCTATTCTTAGGCGACAGGAACAGAAAAGGGTTAAGGAGAAAATGTTTTTATTACAATACTCTTTCTTTATTTTACTTAAAAGACTTGAAAACCCTTACTTAAACCTATAATTTTACTTAAAAAACCCTTTTACACATTCCCAGTGTATTGTATAATATAAAATTTATATATATAAATATTTACAGTGGCAGCTCAGAGATGTACAGTAGCATTTAAGTATAAATTTGAATGAATAAATGTAGGCTGAAATTAAAACTACATATCCTTCAATATACAACATTGATTAAAAGCTACTGTATTAAAGGTTTTTATTTTTTATTAAAATCATTTTAGAGGTGAACTGTCCCTTTAAGGACCGTGTGTTAACTATAGGTTGCGCTGCTGTCAATTGAAGACCTGCTCGCATCTCATAGACGCACGCAATTTTACTTTCACTTTACCGACTGTGTTAATAGGTTAACCTTGTGTTTGTTTGACAGTATTAGCGCAGTAAGACTGTCCAGTAATCACGTGTGTTTGACAGATGTTTAGTGCGCGCGATCAATGCAAAACATTGCATAAGCATATGAATAAAATGTTTAACCGGCAAGGCTTTAAAACGCGGCCAAACATCCCTAACTTTAGTACATATGATTGGATATTTGCTCATATCAGCGCGTAGACTCACAGGCACACTCAAACAGAGCCGAAATAAACTGAGAGAAATATTTCAAACGGAGAGAAATGGAAATAATTCATTAAATGCAAAACTGGAAAAAAACTAAATTCACCAGCGCGTAAGAGAGGTGTCCTATATATATATTAGGACACCTCTCTTCAAAATATTGAATTCAGGTGTTCAAATCATTTCCATGGCCACAGGTGCATAAAATCAAGCACCTAGGTATACAGACTGCTTCTGCAAACATCGGTGAAAGAATGGGTCACTCTCAGGAGCTCAGTAAATTCAAGCTTGGTACAGTGATAGGTTGTCACCTGTGCAATCAGTCCATTCATGAAATGTTCTCAAAAACGAAATATGTTTTTGTACAAATACTCAAATACGAAATATTCCACGGTCTGGTAGTGGTATTATAACAAAGTGGAAGCAATTGGGTACAACAGCAACTCAGCCACAAAGTGGTAAGCCATGTAAATCACAGAGCAGGGTCAGCGCATGATACGGCACACAGTGTGCAGAAGTCGCCAATTTTTTGCAAAATCAATAGCTACTAACAGACTTTCAAACTTCATATGGCCTTCAGATTAGCTCAAAAACAGTGCGTAGAGAGCTTCATGGAATGGGTTTTCATGGCTGAGCAGCTGCATTCAAGCGTTGTGATGGCTTGCTGTGGAGACATGTTCTCTGGAGTGATGAATCCCGATTCTCTGTCTGTCAATCTGATGGATGAGTCTGGGTTTGACGGTACTTGCATGACTGCATTGTGCCAAGTGTAAAGTTTGGTGGAGGGGGAATTATGGTGTGGGGTTGTTTTTTCAACGGTTGGGTTTGGCCCCTTAGTTCCAGTGAAAGGAACTTTTAAAGGGACAGTTCACCCAAAAATAAAGATTCTGTCATATTTTACTCACCCTCATTTGTTCCAAACCTGTATGAATTTCTTTGTTCTGCTAAACACAAATATTTGTAACAAAGCAGATAGAGCAACCATTCACTACCATAGTAGGGAAAAAAAGACTATGGTAGTGAATGGTTGCTCTATCTGCTTTGTTACAAACATTCTTCCAAATATCTTCTTTTGTGTTCAGCAGAATAAAGAAACTCACACAGGTTTGGAACAACATGAGGGTAAGTAAGTATGACAGAATCTTCATTTTTGGGTGAACTATCCCTTTAATGCTTAAGCATACCAAGACATTTTGGACAATTTCATGACCCCAACTTTATGCAAACAGTTTGACTGGCCCCTTCCTGTTCCACCATGGCTGCATACCAGTGCACAAAGCAAGGTCCATAAAGACATGGATGAGCGGGTTTGGTGTAGAGGAACTTGACTGGCCTTCACAGAGTCCTCATCTCTACCCAAGAGCACACCTTTGGGATTAATTATTAAGTGTATTTACTGTATTTTTAAAAAAAACTTAATACGTAAAAAGTATTGTGAAATATTATTAGAATTTCAAACAACTGCTTTTATTTGAATATAATCTCAAATTTAATTTTTTACTGTTTAAAAAAATAAAGTAAAAAATAAAGTATTGTGAAATATTATTAGAATTTCAAACAACTTATTTGAATATATTCTAAAATTTAATTTATTCCTGTGATGCAAAGCCGAAATTTCAGCATCATTACTTCAGTCTACAGTGTCACACGATCCTTTAGAAATCTTAATCTTAAATCTAGAAAAATGAATATGCTTATTTTCTGCTAAAAGAATAATTTCTAATTATTTTAATGATGAAAAAAGTTGTGCTTTTTAATATTTTTGTGGAAACCATGATCTTTTTTTCAGCATTCTTACATAATTTTTTTTATATTTCTTAGACATATTTTGTATAATCATTATACATGTTGCTACAGTCACTTTTGGTCAATTTAATGCATGTTTTCTAAATAAAAGTGTTAATTCATTTTAAATTAAAATATCTTAACCCTACCCCTTTTGAACAGTATAGTATATAATATTTATTTTAATAAATCAACAATTTGTTGCAGAACAAATGAGATATAAAGCAAATTATACTCAAACTAATTCTGTGAATCATTTTGTGAACTGATTCATTATTCAAAAACAAATTCTCTAGAGTTATAAAAGACAAGAGGAAGGAAACAAGTAACAATTCTACTACTAATCCTGTTCCGACTGGAAATGATACATGGAAAAGTTGTGTATGGGAAAAAAAAATACATGCAAATAATATAAACAGTGCATATATATATGTATGTGTGTGGATGTGCTTGGATATAAATGTCTTCTTTCTAGCCTCTTTTGATTAAATTTGAGATTATTCAGTCCATTATCAAACACAAGAGAAAAGAAAGTCACCAAGAACGTTCCAGAGCAGATGGACTAATGTAACACTCCGGCATCACTAGATCATCTCAAGATTTGGAGACCGTACACACAAAACCGTCACATGGGCCCCATTACCATCCATATTCAGCGCTTTTAGAATTGCACGGTTGTTTGTCTTTATAGATTTCCAGGGCTAAATCTATTCCATCTTTGCTTTTCTCGTGAAAAATGAGTCGCTTTTGATGTCATCAATCAACAATTCCGCCTCTGACCCTCTTCCAAGGTCATTTGATATTTACTAAGGAATACTTCCTGTCTAATAACCCACATCATTAAAAGAGGCTCACTCTGATGGCACATGCACTGAGAAAGTTGGCACCTTAATCAACAAATCTTTGTGCACTCTCCTTCTACGTGCGATAAACACACACTACCTGAAGCAGAAGAGAAACGTCACCTTTAGCCTAACGAGGAGAGAAGACAGTCACAAGAATGTAAGGGGAGAAAGTGAGTCATGTGGATAAGAGACCAGGAGAGAAAAGAGAAGGAAAGAGTCAGTTTTCACAAGGCAGAGGGAGGCTGTGGCGAGTTTAGGCCTGGTTTTGGAAACACTATAAAGACAAAGAGCCGTGCAACCCTAAAAATGCCTGTCTGTGACACGCACACTAAAGATTTTACACACTCTCATGCATTTAGCAGATGCTGAAACCTTGTGGCCTGTGCAAGTGTGGAAGTGCAAAGCATCTAAAGACTGATAGAGGTCACAAGGGTGAGTGCTCGTTGCTGATCTGAAGCGATTTTCTCCCATTTTAAAACCATAAAGACACAAACTTGAACAAAACCTCTGGATTCTGGCATGCGTTAAACGGATGAACTTTGACTTGGTTTGTCTTATGAGGCGAAGCAAGCCTGCAGTGTCCATTGGCAAAACAAATGACCTTGTAAGAGCGCTGTCAAATACCTCTGACAGCCTGGAGTTGGGAGAGTTCAGCTGAACTTGCTACACTGTAATAGTTTTTCATTTCATAACAAATATAAAATCACTGAACTGTTACGCAATGAGCAGGCACTGGCAGAATCATCAGACAGTTTTTTCTACATTTTCTGAATGGATTTACAGTAAATATGGAAAGTGTCTTGTACAGTAACACTGTAGGTTATGTATAAAGCTGGTTATATAATCTGGGTTAATGTTAGCTAATAAACATATTTACAGATGAATATTAACCTAGATTGATTTTTAAGCTAGAATAATACTGTATATTAATCTGTGCAATCAGTCCATTCATGAAATTTTCTCAAAAACTAAATATTCCACGGTCAACTGTTAGTGGTATTTGTGGCAAGGGGGGCGTGGTTCAGCGAGGTCTGCAGCGGGAGAGAGGGCCGCGGGACGAGCGGTAAGTGAGTGGGTTGGACGCAGATTAATAACACCTGTCTCTTGTTCTAGTAATGAGCGCGGAGACGGGATAAAACACCAGCGGAACCGGAGACCGGAGAGAGAGAGAGTCGGACTGTTGATGCGAGGAGACCCTGAGATATCCGGAAGCCGGAAGTGCGTGACCCGGAAGCGAAACTGAGCATACACAGAGACAAACACACGCTGAAGCGTGCACGTTTATTGATTTTGAGTTATTGAGAATAAAGAGCATCAACAGTCCTGCCGACCCCCGTGTCCTCTTCCTTCCTCACTATATCGAACTTGTTACGCTGGTGCCGAAACCCGGGAAGGAAGCAGGACAGAGCCGCCGCCATGACAACGCCCTCCGCCTCGCCATTTGCGGAGATCATCACATCGCTCGCGGCCCTCCACCAGGAACATCACACGGCGTTGCTGGACCTTCGGACTGAACAGGAGCGCCGCTTCGCGGCCATAGTCCAAGGCCAGCAAGAGGACCGCGAGCAGTTCCGGAGCTGGATGGACCGGGAGGTTCGCGCCGAGGCCGCTGGGCGGGCCAGCGCACCGGTGCACGTGCCCCTGCAGAAGATGGGGCCGGAAGATGACCCCGAGGCCTTCGTGGATCTCTTCCAAAAAGCCGCGGAGGCCTGCGGGTGGCCCCGGGCACAGTGGCCGGTGCGCCTCATCCCTCTGCTATCAGGCGAAGCCCAGGCGGCCGCGCAACATCTACCGGTTGCGAACCTCCTGGACTATGATGACCTGAAGCGGGCCATCCTTCAGCGGGTCGGCCGGACCCCAGAACAACACCGCCAGCGTTTCCGCTCCCTGGAGTGGGGCGAGTCCGGTCGACCCTTCGCACTGGCCCAACAGCTCCGGGACGAGTGCCGCAGATGGCTGCTGGCCGGCGGCAGCGACGTGGACCATGTCGTCGATCGGGTGGTGCTGGAGCAGTTCATCACTCGGCTCCCCAGGAAGACCGCCGAGTGGGTCCAGTGCCACCGGCCCACGTCGCTGGAGACGGCCATCAATTTGGCGGAGGACCACCTGGTGGCGTGCCCGGGGGTCGGCGCACCCCCACTAACTTCTCCCTCTCTCTCTCCCCCTTCTCTCTCTCTCTCTCGACCTGTCCCTCTCCCCAGGTCCCGCCCTCCAGGCCCTCCTCGCGTTCCCCCCAGAGGCCGGGGTGGGATGGGCCTTGGACCGTCTGGGAGTTCGCGGGTCCCGCCCAGGGGGGCGGGGCCGCTGGGGACTGGTAGTGACTATGGCTCCGGTTCCGGCCCCTATCCGCGCTCAGCCTCCAACCCACTCCCCGCCGCCGGGGCGGCGGGTAGGCCTGGGCTGGCCTGCTGGCGGTGCGGTGATCCGGATCATTTTGTGGACCGATGTCCGATGATGGACATCGGAACAATGATCCGGATCCCGGACGTCCAGCGGACCACCCCCGATCAAGCAGGAGAGTACCAAATTCCTGTAAGTATCAAGGGGGGTACATATCAGGCCTTGGTGGATTCAGGATGTAACCAAACCTCGATCCATCAAAGCCTGATTCAGCCTGGGGCGTTGGATACAAGCCGCGTGGTTAAGGTGCGGTGTGTGCACGGGGATGTGGTGGAATATCCGATTGTCCCAGTCACGATACAGTTTAGGGGAGAAAAGCATAGTGTTGAGGTGGCGGTTAGTCCCCACCTCCGGCATCCGCTAATTCTGGGGACGAATTGGCCCGCCTTTTCGGCGTTATTGGGGTCGTTGTGCGCGGATGCCGCTTGGGAAAACAAGGCTAGGAACGGGGCGGTGCGAGTGCAGGTTGGCGAGGCTGATACGGGGCCCTTGGGAACGGCTTCAGAGGAACCGAGCGGGGTTGAGAGACTGATTCTCTCGGACCGCGATGACTTCCCTCTGGAGCAGTCTCAAGACGAGACGCTAAAACATGCGTTTCAGCAGGTCCGCACGATCGACGGTCAGTCCCTCCAACCCGCATTGCCCGTCACGTATCCTTATTTTGCCATAATTAAAGATAGGTTGTATCGAGTGACCCAAGACGCTCAGACAAAAATGGATACAACCCAATTGTTAGTACCAAAGAGCCGCCGGGAAATGCTTTTTCAGGCGGCTCATTCTAACCCGATGGCGGGCCACCTGGGACAGGCGGCCACGCTGAATCGTTTAATGACCCGATTCTTTTGGCCAGGCATTTATGACAATGTGCGCAGGTGGTGCGCGTCTTGTCCTGAATGTCAGTTGGTGAACCCACTGGCCGCCCCAAAAGCGCCATTGCGCCCCCTTCCATTAATGCAGGTCCCCTTCGAGAGAATTGCGATGGACCTCATCGGGCCATTAGAACGATCCGCACGCGGGCATCGTTTTGCGCTAGTTATCGTGGACTACGCAACACGATACCCGGAAGCAGTGGCTCTCCGCAACATCTCAGCGAAGAGTGTTGCGGACGCACTGTTTCGTTTAATCTCCCGGGTGGGGATTCCGAAAGAAATCCTCACTGATCAAGGCACGGCGTTTATGTCACGCACGTTAAGCGAATTGTATGGATTATTGGGCATTAAATCCATTCGAACCAGCGTCTATCACCCACAAACAGACGGGTTGGTCGAACGATTTAATCGCACTCTTAAATCCATGATCCGTAAATTCGTACAAGAAGACGCCAAGAATTGGGATCGGTGGTTAGAACCCCTCTTATTTGCTGTGCGCGAGGTCCCGCAAGCCTCCACGGGGTTTTCCCCCTTCGAGCTTCTCTACGGGCGTCAGCCACGGGGGGTGCTGGACGTCCTACGAGAAACTTGGGAGGAGGGGCCGTCGTTGGCCAAAAACGAAATTCAGTACGTCATGGACTTGCGAACAAAACTCCACACATTGGGGCGGCTATCTAGGGAGAATTTGTTGCAAGCCCAGGACCGCCAGAGCCGGTCATATAACAGGGGTACTAAACTGCGCAAATTCACACCGGGAGAGAAAGTGCTCGTTCTACTCCCAACCTCGAGCTCAAAATTAATGTCGAAGTGGCAGGGGCCGTTTGAGGTCGCACGACAGATAGGAGAGCTCGATTATGAAGTGATACGATCCGATAGGAACGGGGCACGTCAAATATACCACCTCAATCTGCTGAAAAAATGGAATGAGGTGGAATCGGTGTTGTTGGCAACGGTGATCGGGGGAGAGGATGATCTCGGGCCAGAGGCGAGCATTAAGGCGCAATCAGTCGCGCTGGCCCCTGGGGGAGACCACCTCTCACCGTTACAACTCGCTGATTTATCGAAGTTGCAAGCGGAGTTCGCTGACGTGTTCTCGCCCCTACCGGGACGTACCGACTTGATTCAGCACCATATCGAGACCGAGCCGGGCGTGGTAGTTCGCAGCCGGCCGTATCGCTTGCCTGAACACAAGAAAAAAGTAGTTCAGGACGAATTAGGCGCAATGCTCGACATGGGAGTAATCGAGGAGTCCAACAGTGACTGGGCGAGCCCGATAGTCTTGGTCCCCAAGACGGACGGCTCGGTCAGGTTCTGTGTGGACTACCGCAAGGTGAACGCTGTGTCGAAGTTCGACGCGTATCCAATGCCACGGGTTGACGAATTGCTTGATCGGTTAGGCTCGGCTCGATTTTATTCGACACTGGACTTAACAAAGGGCTATTGGCAGATCCCCTTGTCTCCATTGTCCAAAGAAAAAACAGCTTTCACCACGCCGTTCGGATTACACCAATTTGTCACGCTTCCGTTCGGTTTGTTCGGGGCGCCCGCGACCTTCCAGCGACTCATGGATAGGATTTTGCGTCCCCATGCTGCATATGCTGCTGCGTACCTAGATGACATAGTGATTTATAGTCACGACTGGCAGCGGCATATGCAGCATGTGAGGGCGGTCCTGAGGTCGCTGAGGAGAGCGGGGCTCACGGCCAATCCGAAGAAGTGTGCGATTGGGCGGGTGGAAGTAAGGTATCTGGGCTTCCACTTGGGTCATGGGCAGGTGCGTCCCCAAATTGATAAGACTGCCGCAATTGCAACCTGTCCGAGGCCCAAGACCAAAAAGGAGGTAAGACAGTTCTTGGGGCTGGCGGGATATTATAGACGGTTTATACCAAATTATTCGGACCTCACCAGCCCTTTGACTGATCTTACTAGAAAGGGGCTACCAGATACGGTCCAGTGGACGGAGCCGTGTCAACAGGCTTTTACCCGAGTAAAGGCTGCCCTATGTGGCGGGCCGCTGTTACACTCCCCTGACTTTTCTCTCCCTTTCTTGTTGCAGACTGACGCGTCGGACAGGGGGCTGGGCGCAGTCCTGGCCCAGGAGGTGGAGGGGGGAGAGCGGCCGGTGCTGTACATTAGCCGTAAGCTCTCCAAGAGAGAAGCTAAGTACAGCACCATAGAAAAGGAGTGTTTGGCCATCAGATGGGCCGTTCTCACCCTCCGCTATTACCTCCTGGGGCGGGAGTTCACTCTCTGTTCGGACCACGCTCCTCTCCAATGGCTCCACCGCATGAAGGATACCAACGCGCGGATCACCCGTTGGTATCTGGCTCTTCAGCCGTTTAAGTTCAAGGTGGTCCACAGGCCGGGTGCTCAGATGGCTGTGGCCGATTTCCTCTCCAGAAATGGGGGGGGGGGGGGGGGGGGCTGCAGGCCGGACGGCTCCCCGGCCTGAGTCGGGCGGTGGGGGTATGTGGCAAGGGGGGCGTGGTTCAGCGAGGTCTGCAGCGGGAGAGAGGGCCGCGGGACGAGCGGTAAGTGAGTGGGTTGGACGCAGATTAATAACACCTGTCTCTTGTTCTAGTAATGAGCGCGGAGACGGGATAAAACACCAGCGGAACCGGAGACCGGAGAGAGAGAGAGTCGGACTGTTGATGCGAGGAGACCCTGAGATATCCGGAAGCCGGAAGTGCGTGACCCGGAAGCGAAACTGAGCATACACAGAGACAAACACACGCTGAAGCGTGCACGTTTATTGATTTTGAGTTATTGAGAATAAAGAGCATCAACAGTCCTGCCGACCCCCGTGTCCTCTTCCTTCCTCACTATATCGAACTTGTTACAGTATTATAACAAAGTGTGATATTGCTAAAATATGTATAAATAGTATAAAAAAACAAGTAAATAAATCCATAATACATGTATTATATATATATATATATATATATATATATATATATATATATATATATATATATATATATATATATATATATATATATATATATATATATATATATATATATGTTCTTTTTGAACTTTATTCTAAAAAAATGTAACGTTTCCACAAAACATATTAAGCAGCACAACTGTATGTTTTTTGAGCACCAAATCATTACAGCTGCTGATAATTCAGCAATGGGATCACAGTAATAAATTACATTTTAAAAATATAGTTAAGTAGAAAAGGGTTATTTTAATTTTTAATTCATATTTCACAGTATGTTTTTACTGTATTTTTGGGGTCAAATAAATGCAGTCTTGTTAAGCATAACAGACTTCTTTTAAAAACATTAAAACATGACTGACCTCAAAATTGTAAACGGTAGTGTATACTTCATTAATTCATTATAAATAATGCAAAATTACATATACAACTTTAAATTAGAAAATTGATTTTAACATTTTAATATATGTATATTGTATTTATTATATTAATATAATAAATGCAATAAATTTACATTCATAGCAATTATTAATCTAGGTTAAAGTATTGTTATTTCAAGATAATGCATTATATAAAAGTAGGCATTTGAGTGTACTGCTACTCAGGATGACAGAGTAACTTTTTGTTGTCTTATTAGTCAAAAGACAATGAATTGGACGTCCTTCAGGCACGTACTCATTGGCGATCAAGGTCGGCACGACCCTTTTCTGTCACAGAGTCAGATTGTTGAGGCACAGTCTCACAGCTGTTTTGAATCGGTTACAAAGCGAATTTCTATCCAAAGTGAACTACACCAATTCCCCCTAGAACAACCTGGAGTTAAGTGCCTTGCTAAAGGGCACAACAACGATAGGGCTCTCTCAGCATCGCTTGGGTTCAGAGGTTCCCTCTACCTGGAATTCAACTCACGACTTCTGCATTACCAGCCCAGAAGCTACTAACCTCTACCATGTCGGAGCTGCTCTCATTGGAAAGAGACTAAAAGATTTCACAGTGTTTCCTCATCCATGTCAGAAACACTCTACATGAAGAAATGACCTGGTATGTGTATGTGTGTACTTGTGTGACTGTGTGAGTGTTTATGTATATGTGGGAGGCTGCTCACGCTGAGTTAAATGGAGTGTGAAGACTTTTCCTCCCCAGACATGTGTGTCTGTCTATGAGATCTGATTACTCAGCTGCAATAGTAAAAAAAAAACAAAAAATAAATAAAAAAAACACATACATGCACACACACACCCTTGTATACAGGAAGTTGGTTTGAGTTGTGGTGTCAGGGTGGATCTGTGGAGTCCAGGACATAAGCATGTTGTATTTTTATTTGCATCTAGACCTCACACATACACACAGGACACCCTCAGAGGTTTTCCACTTCATTTTTAAAAGTGGTCTGTTTAATCCGGAGGTCCATCGCTTCAAAACGGAGGCCCATTATTTTTAGCTAAACAGACTGAACATCCCATTGGAAAGACAGGAAGCATTCTACTGAAACTCCCCTAAAAAATAAATAAGTCAAAACATTTACTAACTCAGAGATTAACGTGTCCCTAAAATCTCTCAACTTCAGGAATTTTGCATTTACAAAATGGCAATATATCTTTACCAAATTAAAACATTTATTCCTTTGGGTCAAACTCCAGCTGTTGAAACTGAGGACTGTTTAAGATATTAGCACTGGGATCAGCATGAACTCTTTAGTGCTGGCAAATATTTTATATGTAGCAATGAATATTGATTATTACTATAATATTGATTCAATTTCCTCTTCCATTCCATTCCCTTTTCTTTTTTGTATTAGCCTATGTAATAGTTAGTTCCTGCCCTCCAATACTCCTTGCAGTACTGGGATTTTTCAATGGTTCTTTCCGCAAGATACATTGTTAGTTCTGTCTGTCAAACAATTTGCTCATATCAGAGGTGTGGACTCGAGTCATGTGACTTGGAATCGAGTCAGACTCGAGTCATGAATTTGATGACTTTGGACTCGACTCGACAAAATGTACAAAGACTTGCAACTCGACTTGGACTTTAACATCAATGACTTGTGACTTCACTTGGACTTGAGCCTCATGACTCGAGAAGACTTGCTACTTTTTGGCCATTTTTCTTTCACACGGCCGCGCTGCTCTCAGTGAAAAAAAGCTGCACCTGTATGCATGCAGAGAGCACGCGCGCTGCCAGCACGAGTCACGACATCCAATCACTGTAGTCCCACGTTGGTTTGATTCGACAGTATCCATAGCTACCAAGTCCGCGTATAACACGTGACTTATTTGGGCTTCTTTTTTGGTAAGTCGGCAAAAAATCTCGAGTTGCGGGTCGCGGTTTTTTGGGCTTATTTGAAAAAATGTGGTTGCTTGTTAGGAACATATGACAAGCAACTTCGTTTCTTTACATTTATGGTCGCTGTTTTGTCCAAATACATTGACTGACAGTGTCTCTCACAGCTAATAGCCATAGTGCAACGATACAAGTGCTGTATTCATTCGTCCTCATACATCCCGCCTCCTTCCCCTCTTTGAAGAAAAATTGCGTTCAACGTGCAGGCATGTGATGTGATGTTATAAATGTAATGATAGTTCGTAGACGTAAATAGACGAATACATTTTTTTTTTTTTTTTTTTTACAAACAATGCAACCAGCAAAGATATACAGAGATGGAGAGGAAACAGGGAGGTAAGCCACCTAATTTAATCTTAAAAATATGTTTTATAATGTAGGCTATTTATTATGACTATTATTATTTGGCTATTTTAAAAATAAAAATAAATAATAACAAAAAGTATAGGCTGCTAATAATAACAGTAGGTATGGTTCGAATGTATATTATTATAAACATGTCTCTATATTGCAGCACTCTCAGTGTTTTTCTGGGCACCAACTCCCAATTATAGACTGTAAAAAAGTGCATAATAATCCTAAATAGTAGCTATGTGACATTAGTAATTTTCAATACTATTTTGAGCAGATTGCACATTGAGATGCAGGGCTTATCCTTTTTACGGTTTATAGTGTGCATGTTCACCACTGCTCCTTATATGTGTGCAATAACTCCGACTGGAGTTACCATAATCCTTCACGTCACTTTTTCTCTTTTTCCATCTCCAAACCTCTTCTGTTCACAGTCTTTATTGCAACTTGAAGAATTTTGTAAAATCCCATCTGTATTTGCATTTTAAACTCCACGAGATTTCAATTTAAAATGTTGCAGGGTCATTTATTGATAAATTATTGATAATAAATTATACTGATGATAATAAATAATATAATAATATTGGGCTTGTTTTGGGCCCCCCACCCCTCTAGGTATTCTTCATACCTGAGAAGAATATGAAACAGATGTCAGAAAATCCCTTATAGCCTCACGCTGTATTTGAAACTACTCTTTACTCATATCAGTGTTGTTGTGTTAATATTCATTGTCTATTATACACTACGGTATACGATAATATTTCAGTTTCAGTGTATGCAATATTACGAATATTTTCACTGCTTCAAAAGTCATAAGAAAGCCCTTTCCCTCCAGAAACTGAAGTCATATGCTTTTATAGCAGTGCTTTTCAAAGTGGGGACAGGGACCCCTGGGTGCCACGAGGGGACGCTAGGGGGGCCATGGCAAGCTGGCATAAAAAGTATAGCAAAACAAAATAATTTAATAAATTAAATTATTAAAGTAAACCAAATTAAACCAAAAATAAGCTAAACAATATTCCCATAATGTTTCCATAATGCCCTAAGTTTAGGCTAAAAGGACCCATATCTATTTGAAAGTTGAACCGTTTTGCCATATGAGGTCAACACAATACAGGACTGAAGCCGCTGTGCATTGTTCTAGTGTTTCTGTTTTTTTTTTACTGTATTTGCTTAATGTCATTGTATAAAAAGAGGTTTAAATAAATACAAATCTTACAGACATACATAATTTGTATAATTTTTATTTTTGTGGTAAGATGACTTGAAGTGACTCGAAACTAAAATGGTAGGACTTGGACTCGACTTGAGACTTGTTGGCTTTGACTTCTGACTCGACTCGAGACTTGACTCATCTTTGACTCGACTTGACTCGGGACTCGAGGGCAAAGACTTGAGACTTACTTGTGACTTGCATAACAATGACTTTGTCCCACCTCTGGCTCATATACACATTCATTCAGGAACAAAAAAAGCGACTGGCTTTATGAGTGTCAGTGAATCATTTAGTCAACCGATTCATTCAAAAACACTGATTCACTCAAAAACAAAAGTGACTGTCACATTCAATTCAAAAACACTGATTGTTTCAGGAACAAAACAGGTAAATGTTTTTATGAGTGAGGTACTGAATCATTTAGTAAACCATTCATTAAAAAAAATTCAATAAACACCACTACTGTCTGCTGCTCGGAAAAACTTAACATTTGATTTTGCAGTGGCTTAGTTTAAAACTATTTACCTAAGGGAGCAAATACTGACAAATTAACTGAAATTACTGTCTATAATATAACTCAATATTAACTTCTTGTTTATTGAACTGTGTATAAAAGCAATACTGCACTTACAATCCTCTTTTTAATCTGAATATTAGTTTTAAATTCTTGTTTGAGCTATATTTCTTGCTTAACAACTCTGCCCCAGTCTATTGTACTTATCCATTTTTGTAATGTTTAGAAATACTCTCACACTAAGTTTAATTATAAAGACCTCATAATGCACTAAATAGAAGTTACTTTGTTAGAAAGCATTTTAATTTGCTTTCTATGTGTTAGGGAACTGGGTAAAACAGCAAACATGAAAGAGATTTGTGCAGAATTAATTTATAGACTTTTTGAGAGGAGTACAAGGGTTTATATATAGGGGTGAATTCCTTAATATGTTTCATCATGTATAGACTGAACCATGCTGTGAGGGATTCCATGTCAACTGCAAACCCTCAGAAACCTGTTATACTACAGATCAATGTACTGAGGTAGAGAGCAAGAGAAAGAGAGAGAGAGCAAGAGCAAGAGAGAAACAAATAGGACAGTTTGTTGCATTTTGTAGGTGAGACAAACACTATGGGGACACAAAAAATATGGAGTCAGCACAAACCCCACACACACATGCACGCACACACACACACAGACCAGCAGACAGAATTGGGGCGAGAAAAAGGAGGAGGCAGCAAGCAGAACTGATAGGAGAAACGTCCTTATGACTGAGGACACTCGTTCTGAGCAAAGTGTTCATTTCACCTCAGCAAATTAAACTTACCACACTAATCAAATAAAGCCAATAGTGCGTCAGAGATCACACCAATAAATGAGACCGCTTTCAATATTTTTAAACTCTCTATCTCTAAGGCTTTTATTTGGGTAAGATCTTCATTAATCTGATCTCTGGACCAGAGCGGAGTCTCTCATAGTCACACAAAACCACACAAACACACACACACACACACACACACACACACACACACACACACACACACACACACACACACACACACACACACACACACACACACACACACACACACACACACACACACACACACACACACACACACACACACACACACACACACACACACAGTGTTTCCTTGTTTCATGGGGACTTTCCATTGGCGTAATGGTTTTTATATGGTATAAACTGTATATTTTATCCCCTTACACTGCCCCTGCACCTAAACTTACCCATCACAGGAAAAACGTTCTGCATTTTTAAGTTTTCAAAATGGGGACCAAAAAATGTCCCCCCAAGGACAAGGATTTCAGATATTGCCATCTTTGTGGGGACATTTTGTAGGGCTTACCAGGCCACGCACATACACACACACGTTGGGATTTCATGGTTTATGGGGACTTTCCATTGAAATTCCATTTTTTCCCAGAACCCCTATAAACCTTATGATCATAGAAAGCTTTTTGCATTTTTACATTTCCCAAAAAAAACTAAAAACATTTGTTCTCCGCATGGGGACCAAAAAAATTTCCCCATATTGTATGGCATACCTGAACCACACACACACACACACACACACACACACACACACACACACACACACACACACACACACACACACACACACACACACACACACACACACACACACACACACACACACACACACACACACACACACACACACACACACACACACACACACACACACACACACACTTCATTTGTCTGGATTATAACACTGCTGACACGTTTCTGTTTAATACTCTATGTGATCCTGCAATTGACAGCGAACTCATGATTGGTGTTTATTTGCAGTCGGAGTACAGCTCTGCAGTCTGCATACTGTAACATGCACACATACCACCATTAGACCTTCAACTGTATTTCAGAGAAGAAGAAGAAAAAATCATGCAGGTTTGGAATGACATGAGGGTGAGTTGTAATATGTTGTAAGTCTGCTGCTGCAAAAAAAAATTTGCCAAAAAATGTAATATGCAAATATACTAGATAAAACAATTTCTACAAATCTGCAGTTTGTCAGAAGGAATGACTTGAAATGTGTCATGTACCATCTCAAGCTTATTTCATCCAGCCAAGAAGGCCATAAGTTAATGCTCAGTTGTACTTGAAGGATTCCAGGGTCCATGAAGGAGTAATTTGATTCACAGATGAAGTTTAACTCAAGATAAATGTAATTAATCAGCAGATGAAACGCAGTACCAGTATGGTTCAGCCCAAGACTAGGTTTAATCTACGTCCAGGAAACCTCCAAACTTGAATTAATGGAGCCTTGGAGCCAGTTGGTATTATTAGCATGACAGGGGATTAGCATGACGATATGTGAGCTGGCATGCTAATGCAAGTAGTAACACGCTATGGTCAGTTAGCATTAGCTAGTGCTAATGATACCTCACTGATGTGTGAAATGCAATTATGTCACAACCACACATTTTGCAATATTACGCCATAGAACACATGTGTGTGCATGTTTTGAGCAGGTCCACTTATTTTACTGCGGTGAAACAAGCATGTGTGTTTCATCTGGACTCTGGGTTTCAACTGGGACAAGCTCTCTCTGCCCACAGTGCATGATTGATTCATACTCTGAAGTGTTTGGGAGCCTGGTCAACAAGCCATATGTCCTACGCAAATGCTTAGCCCAATTAAAGTAATTTTTGATAAAAAACAAAGCCCATAAGTAAATCTGTACAAAACAATCCTTCAGCCGAATGAATCTTTTGGCAAACAGGACTTGACCCCCCTTTTATTCAGCAGGGATGCTTTCAATTCCGTTCTTTTCAACTTTCTATTAACCCAAACAAAGTATTAAGATTTTTGCAAAAATATTAAAGTGCCCTTATTATGCTATTTTAAAGGTTCCTAATTTAGTTTTGGCGGTCTCCTACAACAGGTTGGTGAGATAGCTCTCACAGAAAAAAAAACACAAAATGTTCTAATTGAAATTTTTCTAGTGACTGATCACATCTAAATTTTTCAATTGGCCGAATTGAAATTCTGTGCATTAATTGCAATTTAATTCACAGAAATCACAAAAAAAGAAAATAATTTTGCTGAAATTGCCTATTATATCTGAATTTCAACTCCAGTGCTTGAACACTTTTTTTCTCACAATTCAGCTCAAGTCCTCATTCACACTTCTTAACATGGAACTACAGTGTTTTGTGGGAGGGTCAAAGAAGACAGCTAGCAGCTAATGAAGACCATAGGCTGGCGATGCAAACTTGCTGTTACAAAGTTATGTAAGAGGAATTGAGACTGGAATTGCTGATTACTAGTTTCAACCTTTAAGAATAGATTCGTTCTTTTAGGAGATAATGGGCCCTATCTTGCACCCAGTGCAATTGACTTTGTACACCGACGCATGTGTCATTCCTATTTTGCACCCGCGCAAAGCACGCTTTTCCCTCCACAGAAGCACGTCACTAAACTAGTGAATGAACTTGCGCTCCCTGGGGCGGTTCAGCGCAAAAAGGGAGGCGTGTTCCGGTGCAAACAATCCCTGGAGCTATTTTGCTGTTCCATTAAACAATTGCGCCACTGACCAGAAAAAACCTGGTCTAAAGTCAGTAGCACGTTGCGCGTTGTTCATTGTGCTATTTTAAGGGCGCATGCTTGACCATAATGCATAGCGTGCACAACGCGCATACACTTTGCTCATGTAATCTACACAGATGCAACAGTTATTTTTGCAAATCATAAATTGTTACACTAATAAAAATATTAACACATGGTGTGCCACGAAGATGTGAAAAAATAGGCATAAATCTAGCTTACAAATTATTCAGGCTAATTGTAGTAATTAAGGATCAGACCTCTTTGTCCAACAGTGGCAAGACATATATGTATATAAGGACATCTGACAAATTGGTTTTGTCCGTCAAAAAAAATCGACTGAAAAAACTGTTTAACCGACGCTATTTTGGGTGGGTTTCTCCCATCCCCATACAACACAACTTATCTGTCTTTCACTCCCTTACGAAAGGAAAATATATTTACCAATATATTACTTGAAATATATTTTAATATATTGTAAATATATGGAATAATATATTGATGGTATTATAAAATATATTATATATTCATGTAATATGTAATATATTGCAAAATATACAAATGATTGCCGCTTTCAATATATTGCAATATATTGAAAAATATAAATATTAATTCCCATATATGTGAATATATTGCCTAATGCATTGCATGAAATTTTCCAATGTACTGCAATATATTTTTGTTTCGTAAGGGCTGCTCTTACAAGAACGTGCGCCTAGTAAATACGCCATAATAATAGCAATCCGTAATGGAACTTGCGCACCAGCTTTTAAAGGGAATGTTGGATGACGCTCTGATTGGTTTATTCACGTTATGCCCAAACCACACCTATGAATAATGAAGCTACTTCAGACCTTCCCATTTTAGATTTGCGCGGGGCGCAAGAGCCATTTATCCCACCGGGAAAATAGCAACAGCGCCGAGACCCGCCCACAAAGTTACTTGCGCTTCGCGCTTTGACACTTACATTTCATACATTTGACACTACGCGCATTTGACACTGCACTACGCGCTTTGACACTTACTCGCTTTGACACTTACATCGCATACATTTTAAAATCTTGCTTATTACTTAGAAAGCACTAAATGGTTTAGCTCCCCGGTACTTAAGCGAGCTCTTAACGCATTATACTCCATCACGTCTATTGTGGTCTCAAAACTCTGGCCAGTTGATAATACCTAGAATATCTAAATCAACTGCAGGCGGTCGATCATTTTCCTATTTAGCTCCTAAACTGTGGAATAGTCTTCCTAGCATTGTTCGGGAAGCAGACACACTCTGTCAGTTTAACTCTAGACTAAAAACACATCTCTTTACTATGGCATACACATAGAACATTTTTAACTTTCATTATTCAAACCAATTGACTGATTGTTAGGCTGCATTAACTAGGTCAGCCGGAACCGGGAACACTTCCCATAACACCTGATGTACTCGTTACATCATAAAAAGAGTGGCATCTACGCTAATGTTAGTCTCTCTGTTTATCCCGAGGTTTATCCCGGATCTGGGCCCTGTCCGGATCGGATGGTGGACCTGCCTGGACATGACCAACGCATCCTGGAGTGTCTGCTGAGCCGTGTCAAACGGTGTCTGCTCCGAATTTGCCTCACTGGCACGACATGCTCAAAACCCGTCTTCGGCGCAATAATTCCGATCTTTCATGTATTCATACTCTTGTGTAATCGACGCCCCATCCTAAATAAATCTGTCTCTTCCGTGATACCATGAAATTTTGAATATTCCAATCTAATATGATTTCTGACCTTTAAGGTTGCCAGAATAATAATCTTACACGGTGTGTTAATAGGCCAGAGGAGAACTGGCACCCCGACTGAGTCTGGTTTCTCCCAAGGTTTATTTTTCTCCATCATGCCCCGATGGAGTTTTGGTTCCTTGCCACTGTCGCCTTTGGCTTGGCTTGCTCAGTTGGGGACACTAAAAATATTATTAAAGTTATTCAACTTATTATACAAATAAAATGTATGAATTAGGTCCTATTTAATTCTATAAACTATAATACTGATCTGCCAACATTGTCACTATATGATAAATTAAAATAAGCTGATAACATCACTGCTTTCTCCAGTACGACTGTACAGCCAAATCTAATTTTGTCGCAATATTACCCTGTTTGACACTGTGAAGCTGCTTTGACACAATCGTGATTGTAAAAGCGCTATATAAATAAAGTTGATTGATTGATTGATTGACTTGCGTTTTAGATCGTTAAAATAGGGCCCAATAACTTTATTTGGTGTGTACTTTGATCTTTAAAACTTTGCAGACATTTTACATTCAGAAACAGCTATCACACTGCATGAAAGATAATATTCGACAAAAGCATAATAAGGGCACTCTAACACAATAGGACATGTTTCTTGACCACCAAATCAACATATTATAATGATGTCTAAAGGATCATGTGACACTGAAGACTAGAGTCCTTGATGCTGAAAATTCAGCGTTGCTATCACAGGGATAAAGTACATTTTACAATATATTCCAATAGAAACAGGTAATTAAATATTCTTAAATATTTCACATATTACTGTTTTTACTGTATTTTTTATCAAACTTGGTGAACATAAAATACTTATTTCAAAAAACAAACAAAAAATTACAAACCCCAAACGTTTAAGTTAGTTGATAAATATAGGCTACTATTGTTCATTACATTATGTTTGTTTATAATATATTAATATTATATATCTGAATTGTAATATTATATTTATACATGATCATTACCCTGGATTAATACACAAAATAATGTAAAAACTATTGTTCTTTGCTAAGTTATAAAATGTAATGCATTTACTAATGTTATAGAATTGTACCAAAGATGTGCTTCCAAACAGTCGGACTAAGAAATGTAATCACAAATGAATGTCTGAATATAAAACTAATTGTGAATTTTGAACAAAGACATGTCCTCTGTGTCTCTTTCATTGAGAAACAAGGTCTCTGTCTGTGTGGGTGTTTTTGGGGGGACTGCAGCCTGTTGAAAGCAGCTGGCGGTTAGGCTACCCTTGGCCCAGAGCCTGAACTGCATTGAATAACACATATACATACATTTCACACACACATACACACTCTGCATTCCATCACTGATCATCTCTGCACAGTGCACACACACGCAAAATATCCTCCAGACACAGAGCCTTAACCCAGCACCTGGTGTGTGTGTGTGTGTGTGTGTGTGTGTGTTCGGTTTTGGCCTTAAATGTCTTCTATATTTTAACAGCCGTGTCTTCTTGTCATAATTTTGGTCTGTCTTGAGAATAGTAAAAGAAATAAAATAAATGTATGGGTTGACAGGAGAATTGGTTGTGTTTCATGTGGAAAAAACGAAACCCTAAATAAAAATAAAATACAATTTTACCTCTCACTGTAATTATCACTGCAATGTCATCCGTCCCGATTATACTTTTGTATTTTTTAAATTAAGCGAGAACATACATCATTAACGCATTTACTATCACTATTCCATCATATTAAGAATATTAGGCCTGTAAATCCTGCATCGGTTCAGTCTTCCATGTATTTTGTAGATTATAGAAACAAACGAATTTGAAGCATATAAGCACTGACACTGCAAGGCAAACTGCACCTTATCTCAGAGATCAGAGGCTGTTCTTTGAAGGCTGCGTCTACAAGTCATAATTTTGGTCTATTTTGAGAAGTTCAAGCTCAAGCACAAGAGATCTGGTTGGGCTCATGAATTTAGACACTAACCATATTACATGTTCACATGCACATCTTTTCCAAATGACCCACGAGCAACTTGGTGTAAATGATGCCTAAAAGCACTTAAAAGTTTGCACTGTGCCTTGTGCTCCTCCTGCCTTCCCAGCACCTCCAGCCCATCAGGATCACTCCATCGGCAAGCCACTTACAGCTCATTTTCCGTCCACCCAAGCGTATTTTTCTTCTCCTCCCTCTATTTATGCATTTCATCCCTCAAACCATCTCTCCCTCGCTTGCTTTCTATTATGCACCTATCTTGTTCTGATAGTGCTCTATTCTTCCGCTTTTTCCATCTCTTTCTGTCTTTTACTCTCATTACATTGCCAGTAGCTGAAGATGATGTTTGCAGGCTTGTGATCTTGACCCTAATATGCTAAATGTCTGTGCCTGCGGGGTCTGTCTCGTATCTCCCGTTTGCTTTTTTGGAGAGAAGGCAGAATCCAGATCCCAGTTAAAGCACATATCCAGATTACAAACACATAATGTTCCATTTAAGCCGGAGAGGTTAGCATGTCAGAGAATCCTTGGAGATAAAAGATGTGGACTGTGTGTGTGTGTGTGTGTGTGTGTGTGTGGTGGTGGGGGGAAAATATATGCTGTATTCAGAGAGCCATATTTGGTCACTTTAGGCATCACTTCCGTTTTTAACATCAGTTTGCTTTTGAGATTATAGCCATAATGACTATGAAAAAGCTTCTAAAATGCCATGCATAAATACAGGCTTCTAATGGCTTTTCATAGAAGCTGCAAAGCGTGACATTTATTTTAATGTGTTCTTGTAAAGGTTTTCTGTAATTTTTGAATAATAGATCTATTAAATGTTATATACCAGGGGTTTCCAATCTCCAAAGGAGTACTGAAAAAAAGCAGATTGGATAATTTAATTTTCAGTATCATAGGTTTAATAGTATGAAGACAAAAACATCTGCATACAGTATTCATCTTTTTAGAGAGTTTAGAGAGTTTCAGTCTTATTTGTCGAACAGAAAGATTTCTCCTCTTCTCAACTTTCCTGTGGCCTCCCACAAGGCTCGATCATGATGCCCTCCCTTCCCTCTTTGTACATGCTACCCTTGGGATCTAAGAAGACATGGTGTATCCGTCCATTTTTATGCTGACGACACCCAAATATATTTACCTATCAAGAGAAGTGATCCGTGTGCATTAACTTCTCTTTTATTGTGCATAGATGAGGTCTTGGCTTTCTCAAAACTTTTTATCTTTAAATGAAGATCAAACTGAGGTGATAGTTTTCCGCCCCACTGATAATTTTAAGACCACAAGCATCGGTTTGAGAAGCTTATCTGCCATTATAATTAATCAAATTAATTACTAGATTGACTGTATCAACTTTATTACTGATCTTCCCACATTGACACTACTATATGATAAATTGAAATGAGCTGACAACATCACCGTTTTCTCCAGAACGGCTGTACAGCCGAATCAAGTTTTGTTGCAATATTTCCCTGTTTAACAATGTGAAGCTACTTTGAAACAATCGTCATTGTAAAAGCAAATAGATGTTACACACTAATTGCAATATTGTATCGCATATTGAATATCGCATTATTTAACAAGATATTGCATATCGCATTTTTCTTCAATATCGCACAGCCCTATCATAAATAGACCCTCAAAAATACAAACATATACATGATAATTCATAAATATAATAAATATATAAAGCCAGAATAAATAATTAACTATAAACATTATCTGAATTCAATAAAGAATAACACAAAACAGATTTTGCACATGTAATCATGGCAATGCCCAATATACAACATTAAATGCCCATTTTATCCTCAGATAATCACAGAATCTTTCCATTTAATAGAGGTATCAGTATCTGTGATATTGATTTTGATAGTATAGTGTCAGTATCAGAACAAAATAGATATCGGCCATTCTTGACTTTTCATTGTCAGACATTTTGTTTTCTGTGATACAATAAGTGTTTGTGCTTCTGATGTAGTCAAAAAACACAGACTGCAATAATCCGTTTTGTTACCAACACTAATTGAGCGTTTCAAACTTTTGTGAGGGTTGCTTGGAACTATGCGTAGTAGTTTGACATAAAAAAAAATGTGATGAGGAGCAATATACACAAGAGACATTCATAATTCAGAGCTTTCCTACATCATTAGTTTAAAGAACTATATATGCTTTGAAACAATGACAAAGTGTCATTGTTAAGTCCTCTTTCTGATCTGAGCAAAAATGCTCTGACGCTGATTTACAACGCTTCAGTGTTTAGAGCCCACCATCGAATTCTATTCCAGAATCCCGGCATGTTCTCACATTCTGCCGCACACCCCCACATCTCTAAAACCGTGAGCTTGTAAAAATCAATAACATGGAAAACACTGTCAAAAAAATCCAGACAACTCATAAAAGAAGACATCTTACAGAATGGAAAACAAATACAAACAGCTGTTCAGCAAGCATGGGCTCGTAAATATCACACATCGGCCTCGGAGAAAAAAAAAAGGGAGAAGAGCTTTATCCTAGCGATGACATCTACTTTTAGCTCTTCTTCTCTTTCAAAAAAAAAAAGTCATCATGCGCTTGTTAAAAACAAATCAGACATTCAATATCTCTGTATTTTCATTGTGCTCCCTCTTGAACAAAAAAAAAACAAACAAACAAAAACACACACACACACATTTACACACACACATTTACACACACACACACACAAAGCTGGCTATGATCCAGACACAACATTACGGGAAATGCGAAGAGGAAACAGAGATCAATAGGCTAATCAATGAGACTGTGTGACAGAAAAAAGAGAGAGAAAGTGTGTGTGTGTGTGTGTGGGGGGGGGGGTGACTGGAACACAAGAAGGGAGATTTAGAGGTGAAATCAACAAGCTTGTTAAAGTTGTATAGCTGTTTTAGCCTAATAACAATCAAAATAAAGCTAAACAGAATATTTATTCACCCGTCATAGTGTAAAAAAGAAAAATAGATGACATTAGTAATAGATTGCTTGTGTATATTCAGACTACAACAGAACTCTGAACTGACACTATTAGATTATCATCATTATTAAAAAAAAGAATAAAAAAAGAAAATAAAGTCTGAATAATATTCAGTGCTCTGGAATATCACAGTAATGATTGTAGATTAATGAATAGACTGCTTGTTTGATTTTAATGGGTGTAAATGAGATTTTAAATGTGTGAGGCTAAATGTGTGAGGTAATGGAGTTAGTACTGACAATAAACCAAGATGTCTCAAACTGGTCATTAGCTTGCAAATTTATATAAATGACAGAGTAAGGGTGCATCAATCAGGTTAACCCAGGTAACTACCACATTCTATTGTTGCTAGGAGAGACAATGACGCACAGGCTAAACATAGAACTCAGGTGTGCACACTGTCTGCCCTACCTGTCAGTGGTTACCATGGAAACACCTGGAGATAAATCACCTAACTTCCTGAGTTGACTGGGGTCACTATTTAGCCACTTTTGAAAGGACGTTAATGGGACAACCTCTGGTCCCTCTGGTGTTGTATGTTCTCCAGTCAACCTCATACCTGATGATACAGCACTTCTTGTTCATAATTTTCTTTTCTACAGGAAATTTAAGATACTGAGAAGTCAAAAAGTCAAATCAGTGGTGTGAACTGTTTTCTTATTTGCTGTATTCTCCCCCTTGTAGCAGAGACATGCGTGAGCTCTGGAGTATAATATATATATATATATATATATATATATATATATATATATATATATATATATATATATATATATATATATATATATATATATATATATATATTAGGGGTGTAACGATACGCGTATTCGTATTGAACCGTTCGGTACGAGGCTTTCGGTTCGGTACGCGGTACGCATTATGTACCGAACGGTTCTTGGACTAATTAATTAGATTTGGAAAATAAAAAAGTGTGTGAAATATAATAATATGCGTTCAACAAGGTAGCCCAATAACCAAAATGACGTAACAGCCAATGCCCCTGACACCGCCGAAGTGAAAGAAAAAAAAAAACACCAAATATAGGCTGCTCAGTCAGGTGCTCGCTTACTCAGTAGGCTACGCGCTGAATGCTCGTGGCAAAATGACTATTGCGTTTAACAAACCAGAAATAGAAGATCCTCCAATAACCAACAGGTCTGGTGTTTGGGTGAACTTTGGATTCTTGGTAAGCTATGATGGTGTTGGCAAGATTGATGGATTAAAAAACAACGGTATGTCGCATTTGCTGATGGTACAGCAGCGGGAATAATCCATGTCATGTCAATCAAAGCCGACAACAAGACGATCTTGTTGTCTTTACGCCGACAACAAGACGATAAAAAGGAGAAACAGCCACAAACTATCCCACAAACTATCCCCGCAGCATTTAGACAGACATTTCCAACTTATTCAAATGGCAAAAAAAAAACATCACCGCGGCGAGTGGTCCATTTATAGCCGCGGATATGAGACCTAACGCCCGTTTCACACACACACTCCTTCTGCAGTGCGTGTGCGGTGCGTATTTTTTTCCGTCCCCATGTTAACGGATGACAGCTTTCAAACTGCACGCGGGTGCTGTCCGTCAGTCTGTTCCAGGAGCGGTGCGTCTGCTGCAGTGCACGGATCGTTTTCGTACCGAGTCTATTTTTTGCTGCGCTGCGTTGCTGCATTAAAGTGGTAGAACATCGTTCGCATTAAAATAAACATGTACTGACGCGAAAATCTAGTAATTTCACCACAGATGCATCTCATTTAAAATATACTCTTGTTTCAAAGTCAACACATGGCTTTTTTTTCTCAAGTAAAGCAACAAAACGACACCTTACCTGGCATTTAGGTTAAAAAAAAAAAAGTGCCATAATGGATAGCACTCATACTTTCTTGGAGGTGAAAAGCAAAGTTCTTTTTGACCTGCAGGATTTCTTTTAAAAGGGTGTAAAAACGAAAGTAAAGACTAGAGTCGGCTGTTTTTGAATAGACTATTGTAAGTTTCTAATTTAAAAGGTTTGTGATTTAAGGCTATAAACTATGTTTAAATGTTTTGCCACTTGTGTGAGCTAAATCTAAAGTATATAAATATGAATAAATGAATTTAATAAAATGTTGTTTAAATGTAGTAGGCTCCGTAACCTGACTTCTATTAAAGAGTAAACAAAGAAAATTGGAATTCTGACGAGGCATGTTCAGCAAAAACTTTTGGATTTTAAATAAAAAATAATGAATCAATGCTGTGTTTGTGGTATACAACAGCGGATCAGTTGCGGACTGCAAACGCAGCATATGTAAAGCACTACAGGGTGTGGGGCTCCTGCAACACACAACGCAACACGCACCGCACACGCTAATGTAAAGAGCTAATGTCTTATTCCTGTAACTACATAGAAGATGGGTAAAATCATACAACAACAAAAAAAAAATCATACTTTGTTAGTTTTAATAAAATAATAATAAAAAAGGTAATTTCTGCCAATTTTTTCTTTTTGCTGTATCTAAAACATACCGAACCGTACCGAACCGAACCGTGACACCAGTGTATCGTATCGAACCGAACCGTGAATTTTGTGAACCGTTACACCCCTAATATATATATACCATGGATTTGGACTTGTTAGTTCAGCCCATCCCACAGATGCTCGATTGGATTGAGATCTGGGGAATTTGGAGGTCAAGTCAACACCTCAAATTAGTTGTTGTTCTCCTCAAATCATTCCTGAACCATTTTTGCTTTGTGGCAGGGCGCATTATCCTGCTGAAAGAGGCCACAGCCAGCAGGGAATACTGTTTCCATATAAGGGTGTAAATGGTCTGCAACAACGTGTCAAAGTAACATCGACATGGATAGCAGGACCCAAGGTTTCCCAGCAGAACATTGCCCAAAGCATCACACTGCCTCCGCTGGCTTGCCTTAGTGCATCCTGGTGCCATGTGTTCCCCAGGTAAGCGACACACCTGGCCATCTACGAGTGTAAAAGAAAACGTGATTCATCAGACCAGGCCAACTTCTTCCATTACTCTGTAGTCCAGTTCTGATGCTCATGTGCCTACGCTCTTAGAAGAAAAGGTTCTACACTCTAAAAATGGCTGGGTTAAAAACAATTCAATTGACAACTCAGCGCTGGGTAAATATTGGACAGAACACATGCTGGGTAAAATTAACCCAGTGGCATTTTAACCCAGTAGGCTGGGCTGTTGAGAAAACCCAAAATGTAGTCAATTTTACCAATAATGGATTTGCTATTCTGGGTTATTCTTGCTGGGTTGTTCTTAAAATTTCTCCTTTGCATTAGCCTACTGTAAAACTAGACAATCATGAAAGAAAAAATGAAGAATGCAATGTTTAGACTGTTAAAACAATCATTTTTATTGCTTAACAAATGGCAACAACACAAAAAATGTGTTAAAATTGGCAACAGTGACAACTACAAACCAAATATATTCTGTCAATTTATTCACGTTTAAATCAAACTTTTATTTTGACGGGTTGCCGTGACCTTTGAGTGTCTGTGTTCATATGACAGTTTTCTCAAATGAAACGGTAAATTAATTCTCATGTCCTCAGTGACACGGCAGCGTGTAAAAAGACAGCGAGTGTGTGTGGCGCCCCGTCATTCACACAGAGACGCAAAACATGGAAGAGTAATATTTAAATAGTAATAGAGTCAATGCTATACAGATAGGCTATCGTCACATTTTCTTAATTTCAGTATGAAGTACCGGTACTTGTGACATCCCTACATAAAACCATTGTCAATTTTCGTAAGGGGATCTTGGTTCCGTGTAATCACAAACTGTATTAATCTATCGTCTCGAGTCAGTAACGTACATTGCATCGGATTCTGAGATAAAACTTTTGTCTTCTTAACGTCATGTAATATGAATTGTTGCCGCAAAGAAGAAAAAAAACTATAATTATGCTAATTAAAATGATCATTAATGAAAATATATGAACTTAACTTAAAACATCTGCAACCGGTGGCTTTGGCTTTTGCATTGTCCTTTCAAAATGACAGTTTGGGAGCGAATTTAAACGAATCAAGGCGGGAAACACGTGAAACAACCAAGCGCTGGGTAGAATCAACCAAGCATTGCGACCCAGCAGGTTTAACCCAACGACTGGAAATTTGAAACTACCCAATGGTGTTTAAAATGTGATCAAATAAACCAACAAAAAAATACCCAACAGTCTTAACCCAGCATTTTGGGTTAAAAAACAACCCAGCATTATTTAGAGTGTATAGAACCTTAAAAGGCTCTATGTATTTGGAACCCCTAAAAGATTCTATAAAGAACCATTTTTAAGTGCCAAAAGGGTTTTTTGTCATTACAGAACGTTTTTAGCATAAAAGGTTCTTTGGAGTGGAGGTTTAACCCGTCTATATAGAACCTTTTAGGGGTTCCAAATATGTAGCACCGATAGAACCTTTTAAGGTTCTATATAGACGCTTAAAATCCCACAGTACTCCAGCTAAACATCCCACAAGAGCTGCAGTTTTAGAGATGCTCTGACCCATGCTCTGGCCCTAGTCAAACTAGCTCAAATCCTTGCACTTGCCCATTTGTCCTGCTTCTAACAAAAACTTTGAGGACAAAATGTTCACTTGGTGCCTTATAAATCCCACCCACTAACAGGTGCTATGATGAAGAGATAAAGAGATCATTAGTGATATTAATTTTTACCTGTCAGTGGTCACAAAATGTATATTTATACAGGGGTTGGACAATCTTCACTGATTTTACATTTTCACAGTAAGAGCAGTGTGAAGGTTGAATTAGCAGAGCAATAGCACAGCTGTACATAAAATACTACTGCAATCCACACAACATAATGGGAGACATATCAGAGTTAAAAAGAGAACAAATTGTTGGTGGATGTTGCTGTGACTAGGAAAGCAAGTCTTTGTGGTGTATGGAGAGCTACAATACTCAGGGTAATGTCGGCATACCATCATGTTGGATGAACCACATCCAACAGGAGTAACTGTTGACACAAAAGGAAGCTGTCTGTAAGGGATGCCTGGCGGGTACTAACCCGGACTGTATCCAAAAAACATAAACCACAGCCACCCAACTCACTGCAGAACTAAATGTGCACCAAAAGTGTTCGCCGGGAGATCCACATAGTCAATATTTATGGTCAGGTTGCTATAGTCAAACCTTTGATCACTCGTGCCATTGCCAAATGACAGTTTTATTGGCGCAAATCTTGGGCTGTGGACAATGCGAGACATGCTTTATTCTTTGATTGGTAAACCATTCTTGTGCACTTAATGGTTCAAAACATGGAACCCTAAAGAGGGTGACATGTATTAGCTTGATAATGCACCAGTACACACAGCAAGACTTGATATGGACAGAATGGTTTGATGAACATGAAAGTGAAGCTGAACCTCGTCCAGGGCCTGGTGAGTCACCAGATCTAAATATTTTGAGCCACTTTAGAGTATTTTAGAGGAGCAAATCAGAGAATGTTTTCCTCCACCAGCATCACATAGTGACCTGGCCACTGTTCTGGAAGAGGAATGGCTCAAAATCCCTCTGGCCACTGTGCAGGACTTGTATTTGTCATTTTCAAGACCATTTGATGCTGTATTGGCATCAAAACCTATATATTTGCTTAAAATGTTTTAATAGTAAATAATTGACCATTAAAAAATATATTATAATGTATAGGCAATTTACGAATATGTAAAAAAACAAAATAGTTACCATTATGTTAACTGTGATTAGACTAAACAAGCAATGAACAAAAATGAACAGTCATTAAACGAACCATTAAACAAATCAGTGAACAAATCAGAAGAGGTTTTTTTTCTTCTAAAGAATTTTAAATATTTGGCTGACTGCAAAGTCTCCATTACAAGTGTATGTTTGGTTTCTCCATGTGTTTCTTTCAATATGTGTTTTCACTGGATTTTTTGGGTGTGCATTCTCTAGTTTCAGTCTGTCTGTGTGCCACATGGAAACTACTGTTTGTGCTCATGTGTGTCTTAAGGGTATGTGTGGATCTGTTGGCACTGAAACTGCTTGCAGAGAAAGAATGCCAATGTGGACATGTAGTCATTACCCTCTCCTAGCCTGGCAATGATGTGGTTAGTGTAGCGTAGCCTGTAGCCTTGGGCTCTTACAGCACAGCCTAACCATCAGAGCACCTGCACAACCCAGCATGTCTCGTCGTAGCCTGTAGCTCGAGCAAAACACTGAAGCTCTGGTAATGCCCTTATATCCTTCAGCTGCCATACGCTCTCAAAATGAATACTGTATCGGTCATACCTTTACAGAAGAGTGCTTCTACTGTAATACTAAAAACAAAACAAAAACAACAACAAAAAACATTCTGCAGCTATAATTAACATATTCATATACTATGATAGTACACAGTAAGATAATTCTTACCATGCTATGGTACATGTTTAAATAAACGTGGGCATAGGATCAAAACCACAAAAAAACACTCATGCATGGGCTTTATGTTTTCTACAAATGGAAAGTAGAAATATGCCATGTTTTTTATCTAAGAGTGATCAAATATAAAATATTTTCAAACATTGCTTTAGTTCAGTCCTTTTAGTTTACCTTGTCTTTATCCAGCAATCAAAAGCATACACCATCATATTTTCTGAAGTAATCAATTGAATTGATATTCAGTTTACTGTATTAACATTTTGCATACACAGTGTTGTTGTCATTAAGTCAGTAATGCCAATGCAACATTTACAATTTTTAAGTAAAATACTAAAACATTTGACAAAATAAATTAAAGCCAAATAGAAAATATTATTAAAAAAATGAATAAAAAGAACAAAAGCACATTACTAAATTACAGACACTAAAACTGCATTTTAAATAAAACCTGAAAAGCTAATTAAAAACTTAAATAAATACTATACTAGTGTATATATAATGCAAAAGAAAAACAGCATGCAAACTTCCCATAACATCACTCACAATTTCCAAATTTAAAATCCATATCTCTACAGATTTACTATTAAACACAATTATAGGTAGTCATTTTCTTAATTAAATACTTTCTTAAATTACATTTCTTAACTGAAATTTGGTTCCACTACCCCCTACTGAATGAAACCTTGTTACACGCTCTGGCACATCTACACCTGATGCAGCAGTTTACAGTTTGTTGTTTACAGTAGTATGTGCACTGAATATATATGATCTGTGTTGATTAATTGGACATGTAACTATACAAACAAACAAAACAAAAAACATAATAGAAACTCTTCTAAACTAGCATAAAAAAACATTAAACACTATTAAATCTCCCACTTAATGTTAACACAATATAAAACTTATTTTTGGCATTTACTGTCCCTATAGTGTCATAGCAAAGCATACTGGAAATAGAAATGCCTCGGTTGTTTAAGTTAAATGTTTTGGTTAAATTTAAGTTTGTCTAAATTAAAAGAAACAAGTTCATAAAACTCAAAGAAATGAAACAATTAAGATGAATTAAAATGTCAGATTTAAGAACACAAAATAAAAATAAAGTTCTCCTTTGTTTGAATTAATTTGTTTAATTTGAGTTGGCTCTATTAAACCAATTATTATTACTAAGATAATTATTTTGAGCATTAGGGTTTACAGTGTGAGCGGACATATGCGTGTTGTATGAATTTCTTACTCCTGACTACTATGCCACCAAAGTCTTCAGCTTTTAATCTCAACCCTGCACCTTGCTAATACTGCCTACAGCTGTACACCTAATCACACACACAAACACACTGTCACTCTCACACATGAAACAAACACTCCCTTTCTCAAGTGTCCGGCTTCATCCTCCTTCCACCTCAGTTTCCATCACTCTCTCTCTCACACACACACAGACACACACGCACACATGCACGCACACGCACGCACACACGCAAGCACACATACCCACACACACACACACACACACACACACACACAAACACACACACACACACACACACACACACACACACACACACACACACACACAAACACACACACACACACACACACACACGCACACACGCACACAAGCAAACACGTCTGACCTGTAGAGATAAGCTGTGTGGTAAAGGTAAAATATTCCCTCTCTAAATGTTAAACAGTGGAATGTTCCCCGGGAACATAATTTCTGGGACAGCCAATTGCACTGATGGACGAGTGGACAGAGTTATCAGAACAGGCGTCAACTCAATTTTCTGTCACATCTCCAACATAAAACACGACCCTTTTCAAGGTTAACTTGCTACGGTGTAATACGTGTAAATGTGAACTCCATCTTCCGATAAATAGTTGACTGACTGAATATTTAGCCTCTGTATGACAGCAGACTGATTCAATAAAGTGTGTCAAATATTTGAAGCTCACATTTGACTTGCTGATGCGTTTGACAGAGTAATGTCTGGAGAACTGGCGCTGGATATAAACTTAAAGCAAAGGATTTAACACATCCGAATGCGAATGAGTAAACCTGAAAAGAGGCAAAGAAGTGCTGACTCTAGACCAGTTCAAAAGCTTAAAGCGCTGCCTCTCAGACTAAAGTCAACACGTTAACAGATCCCAGATCAGTGTCAGTGACATTCTTAGACTTTCAAATGGGAAACTTCCTTCATCCAACAGTCAAAACTGGAGAAAAGCAGAGTAAAACACTCAACACGATGGCAAATAATAACACTGTGGCTTTGACAGGAAATCTGAAATTGGGTTAGTTTATATGCTATCAATGCAGTGCATTTGTGTCATAAACAGAGCGACTTGCCAAAAGTGCATTTTAGCTGGAATGTTGACAGCATATACATATATTGCTTCCTCCAAACTAAATATTTACAGGCAAGTTTGCTATTTGGAAGCATTGATGGACTTTGCTAGGGCATCATGACGTCTTGAACCTCCCCAGACACAAAACACATAGAGGACAAACATGCACACACATACTGACAGTACGACACCAGATGGTTTCAGATGCTGTTTGTCCTTCATTTGGCCTCTGCAAGAGTTTACTGACTCGAAAACTCTTCGCAAATATTTAGAAAGGGTAGCTGGCTGAAAGGTCTTGTAAAGAAAAACTGCATATTTATAATAAAAAATGTTCTATTAGTTTGC